>NC_056742.1:363678764-363773764 GCF_019279795.1 Protopterus annectens
TAGCTGTTCCCAGTAGAGTAACATGAAAGCACTACTGAGCCTTTCTACACCATTATAAGAAACAAGCTTCGCACACTTTGTCAAATCAAGTTGTTCTATAGTTTTAACTCTAGCAAACATTTCTGCTGACATAACATTGCCCTTTTAGCCAGCATCTACTGTGAGCTCTACGGGGCTCCCATTAATCCAAACAGTAGGAAAATATCTCATTCTTTGCCCACAAATCTACTGCATTGACTGTTTCACCAAGCACAGACACACCATCAAAATAAAAGTAGGGTTGCAGCTTTCTAATTGATTAACTTGCCTCTTGGAATGCCCTCTTTTAATAAAAGAATGTGCCTTATTTGATTTACAAAATATTTGAAATGATTCCACTTATTGCAGAATAACACTGCTGACAAAAAGCTAAGCACTTTACTCTTTTGGGTTCGTGAGTTCCACCACAGTTATGATAGTTGACGATGAAGCTGGGTGGGGGGGGCACATGTTTTGAATTTGCTGATTCACTCTTATGCTTCACTGAGTATGCTCTAGAATTTGCTGGAAAGACTCAGGGTTTCCCAGGGACTGTTACAGGATCTGCAGTAGGTGCCATGTGCTTGGGCCTGTTTCTTTTAACATGAGGTTGCATACTATCAACATGAGCTTTGTCACTGTGCCTTCCGCAGTTATTATCATTTATAAGCATACTTGTGTGCTTTTCTGTAAGCTTGTATATCTGACAAATCTCAATGGCCTTATTTAAAGTTAAATCACTGTCTCAAAGCAAAATCTTCCTCACTGTGCTATTATTAATACCACACAAAAGCCTGTCCTTTATCAGCTCATCTCTCAAATCACCAAATCTGCAAGTTTTAGCTTTGGTTCTCAAGTCAGTTATATATGTTGCAAAAGTTTCACCAGGGTTTTGATCCCTTGTGTAAAATAAGTGTCTTTCCACTGTAACATTTGTTTGGGAGTTACACATTTCTCTAACTTTACGTTTTAAGCAGTCTGGGTCTTCCCTTGTTTCAGCCGGTACCACAATATGGCAGTCTTCCCTCTCCCCTGCAAACACAGCAGGTGCATACACAAATGAATGCTTTCTTTCAATGGCCACTGATCCAGCTAAATTAAGCAGAATAAATGCTTTTGTATGTGTGTCTTTGTCAGCAAAAGCAGCCTGTATGAAAATATCATATTCCTGCTCAAACACTCTGCATTTTTCTGCATTATGTTATCAAACACAAGAGGTGTGAGTCTGTGAAAATCTTCTGCCATGCCCACAGATTATAGTAAAATATAATGCAAAATGGCCCTTGCAGTTATGTATGAACATTCACACACACCAGGTACTTATAACAATATTCAAATGCACAATAAGCGCTTCAAAATACTATACTCTGCAAAATATGCTTTGAAATAACTGTACTTAGCAAAATATTCTTGGAAACAACTGTACTTTGCAAAATAACTGCACTGTAATACTGCACACTACTTACAAACACTTTGCACACTGGATATTTTGAACAGCTTTAGTTAATACAAAAAAGTAGCACATAGCGAAAAAATATGGTCATTTTCCCTTTTTTGTATATTTTATGCAATTTACATATTGTTTCAAACATTTTCATAATTCTTTTGAATATTGTTATCAATATGTCACCCTTTCAGACATTTCATTTAATAATAAAAGTCATTTTGAGTGTTCTGAGTGCTTTGTTTTATATTTGTAGTGGAAGAAATCATTTAAACAAGATTTAGCACCTGGAATTTGTTTCTGACCTGTTTTGTGAGTCATTTGAGCAGTAGGGATGATCCACTCCTGCATATTCCTCCAACTTTAACCAATAGCCTCATGGTTGTAACTGTGGATCCCACTTCTGACACCATTATGTGCATTAAGAAGATGTTGAGGCTTGGATGTTTGTTTAAGTAGTTTATTGTATACAATTACATCAGCATGGATGGCATGAACATTAAACTTAAACAAACCATCTAACTAACTGACTGACTGCATACTTGCATGCTCTCACTCTGGCTGCTCCCTCAAAAATGTCACTCTTACTGCACATGCTCAGTACTTATATGCATGTGCTGACTCACTGGAAAGCTTCTTAAATTTATATCACACGTACTGATCTAAAACACCACATTGTACCCTCCTCTATGACAGGATCAAATATAGTGGACTTGGTCATTACAAACAAAGCACCATCATGCTCTTTGCCTATAATCACAGCCTCCATGGTTAGATCTGACTACCACTCAGTAGTCCCAACTACTAGAACTCAGCTCAAAACACTCAGACACCCTAATACCTTCAGATTTTTTTTACTTTCACTATTGGGCTGAGCATCAGTCACTGCTACATTCAAGGGGGGTGGGGGTTATATTCTAACTTCAACAACTTCAACTCCTTCGTTGTGACGTCAGTCCAATCCATAACAAATACATCTCCTTTTGGACATGCCCTGCTTAATGAGGGGGACATATATACAGTACATGGGAAAGAGCTGTGATTATTATGAACCTTAAGGAAGACATGGATCCTGCTAATCTGGGATCATACAGGCCAATATCAATATTAAACTATGATTGTTAAGTCATCATGGGCATTAGTGCACAAAGCCTGGCAAAGCTACTCCCAAAATTGATTGACTCCAACCAACCTGGCCTTGAGGAAAGAAGTAAAGATTTTGATAATATTAACAAAACCTTATTTTGTAGAAGGAGACTGAAAAGCAAAACAAAACAAAATTACTTCTGATGCACACAAGGCATTTAACAGGGTGTGATGAAATTACTTATGGGAAGTACTCAATGTCTTTGGACTCACTAAAACACTTTTATGCTAATTCCGAGAATATATTATCACTCCATAGCTAGGGTCAATATGAGGGAGACTTTATTAGAGGATTTTCATCTCACCAGGAGCACTAGGCAAGGCTATCTACTTCCTCCATTATTGTTTGCAATCTGCCTAGAACCTTTGGCAAAACTGATCCAGGATTCAATGGTAAGGTTGTACTGATGGGGAGTTTCAGAGGGGAAATTAACAGCCCTCTTTGCAGATTATGTGATCCTGTATCTCACTGAGCCAAACAGAGATTTTGATCATTCATTCAAAATCCTAAGTGATTTTTCAAGACATGGCAGGTTATAAGATAAATAGGGGCCATTATACAAGGAAATATTTAGGGTATGGATTTTTGTAAAGGTGCAGAATGCTGCAAAAGAATCCTGGGAAGACACAGGTTTAAAGATAAGTGAAACCCTGGACAAATTAAAAAATCATCAGTCTAGATTTAGATAACAAAATAATGGCTATCAAGATGTTTTTAGTTCCACTGATATATGTGGATCAGATTTATTTTTACCAAGCAGAGAGTAAGCTATAAGAGAAACAGAAAAAATGCCTGAGGGAATATATATATTTATATATATATATATATATATATATATATATATATATGTGTGTGTGTGTGTGTGTGTATATATATATATATATATATATATATATATGTGTGTGTGTGTGTGTGTATATATATATATATATATATATATATATATATATATATATATATATATCTGAGGATAAAAAACCTAAAGTGGGATGGGAGAGCATACTCCTGTCAGTGTTGCAAGGCTGATACACAGAGTCTTGGTATATGGACACAGGCCCAGGTGGAAAATAAAGAAAGAACCACAATGATTTATGTATGCAGTATAATATAATTAAGTATTTGACAATGAACAAACAAATGAGGGATGAGAGAACACACGCCTTTCAGTGGAACAGGGCTGATATATCTAACATAACCTGGAAACTACAAAGCCAAATTGAAAAGCTTGATGTTAACGCATGGAACATTTCTGCACAGGAAATGGGTACAGGTATGGGCGAATGATCTAAAAATGACCACATTGATTTATATATAATATAATATAAAATAATTAATAAAGTACAATATAATATTTATTTATTTATTTTACATTTGTTTACCGGGAAAGTCCAACTGGGTAAGACCCATTTTCAGTGGAGGCCTGGGGAGAAAAGATCCACATACAGAGATTATACAAAAACTTATACAAGAAATTATACAAAAAATATACAAGACATACAGTGCACCAGAAGTTACATTCTATGCTATTATAGCTGAGATTTTTTTTTAAACAATCATCTGTTATAATTCCTTATTGTAGTGTAGACATTGTAGTTTCTCAAAGTAAGCTGAGGAATGGCTTGAAGGGGGGAAATTGGATAAAAAAAGATGAGGGTAGAGATTATCTAGACATGAGAGAGAGCATAGTTTATGAGGTGGTCAGGGAAGAAGAAAATATAATAATATAATAAATATAATATAATATAATATAATATAATATAATATAATTAAGTAATTACAAACATATGATGAAGTAGAGGATAGATATATCCCAATAGGGCTCCAAGAGTCTAAAAGTCTTTTTTTAACACCTTTATTTAATTATCACTTAAGACATGGGCAAACATACATTAACGGAAAAAAATATTTATAAGGTCAAAAAGAGAGCCACGTGTTTGGGAACAAATGAAAAAGGGGAAGGCTTATTTCTTGGAAGAGAGCATACGAGACGTTTGGTTAAATAGAAGATGATTTTCTGTGGTTCCAAGGACTATTAACCAAATTAAAGAACTAAAAGGGATCTAATTAACTTAATTATTGAAGCCATACAGACTGAACCTGAAAACAAAAGGCTAATAAGTAGATTTAAAAGACAGTACATAACAGTTTTCAAAATTAAAGGAAGATGCTCAAGAATGAATGGGAAGAGAAATTGAACAAGCAATATACTAAAGAACAATGGCTGGAAATTTGTCACACTCCTGAAATTGGTTAGAAAGTAAGGAAGTTTAGAATATTTAAGGGAAATGCTTACACAAATATGTTATAGTCCAGATAAATCAAACAGGAGGTCCGGGTCTACTTCACATAATCGAATACCCAAATGTTCGATTTTCATATGGCCGAGACCATATGATCGAACATTTGAATGTTCGAAAATGTGGGAAAAAAAATTAAACAGTGCTAGCAAGGGGGAAAGCCCCCCCTGCACCCCCTACACACCTGACTATTTAAATATACCAACTCCATGATCGCACTACATTGCAGTAAAGGGAAATCTTCCAGTTCCATGCTCTATAGAGATCCCCATTCAGACCGTTTGAACTTTTAAAAGTTCGATCATATGGTCTCAGCCATATGAAAGTCAAGCTTTTAAAAGTTTGACCTTCTGAAGGGGACCCAGAGGTCCTTGTAGTATAAAAGAAATGCTGGAGAGGCCAGCAAGATATAACAGGTGACTAGGGTTACATCTTCTGGACATGTACAAGACTGGAAAATTTTAAGGAAGAGTATGCTCCAAAGGATTTCTAGGAACCGCTTTGCTTTAACACAAGACTGTTTTCTGTTGTGTGGGCTTAACTCAAAACTATATGAAGCACTGTAAGGCAATAGCAGCAGGGTTGCTCATATTGGTATCTAAGAAAGTTATTACAAGAAAATCAACAACTGGCAAGGTGCCTATCATAGATGATTTATTTGGAATAAGGAAAGACATGAATAATTTAAAAATGAATAGTGCCTTAACTAAGACTTCCACTAGGATTAGTAATAAATTAAATTTTTGGTCATATTTGATTAAAACAGAATAACGATAATGTGATACATGCTGGCTTCCAGCTAATTGGGAAGCTTTCTGCTATTATTGAAACAGCATGAGTAATTCAAATTCAATTTAAAAAAGACATTAACTAATTCCAGTTTCTTTTTCTACAATGTTGGAATTATATAATAATGGAAAACTGTAATCCCTAGTACTGGGCTGAAACCAAACGTTTGAAGGTTAAATTATTAAATCATGTATTAGTTTAAAGTGAATATTGGTCAGTCATTAGGGAAGTTAATCAGTGCACCTTGTATAAGGATTGCACAATGTTTGTATTACAGTTTATTTGAATTTTTAATAAATGTTGGAAATGGAAAAAGAAAAATACAGTACCAAGTTTACGAACAAACCGCTTTGATGGATGCATTTTCTATTTTTCTGCTACTATCTAGTACTCCATTCCTTACTACACCATTACCACAAAGGCTCATCTCTTGTTCAGGTTATGTGTAGTAACAGTCACTGCTACTCTTTGTTCCATCTTCATTGTTATAACTACCTACCCATTATCTCTAGCATCATAACAGTTCTGCAACCACTACCTCACTATTTTCTCCCAGAACTTACTTCTTCTGTTTTTCTTGCCTACTATCTTCCCCTCTCTTGTAACACCTTGTCAAATGTATGAATCACAGCATTCAGGGAATTCATAGACCACATCTCGTTTTTGTAAAAATCTCCACACATTCATTTCATACTCTAGGAATCCAAATATCGAAATATTTTCAACAAACTCTATTCTCTAGGTCACCTTGCTACTCGGATTCAGTAGTACAACTGTCCAATGAAGTAGTGGAGACTGGTAACTCTTTGTGTTACATGCAACCTAGTCTTCCAGTGATTCACACTGATTTTGCAACAATAGATACTATTATTCCATTTCAGTCAATAAATATGTTAGTACATCCTGGTCTTTGTATATGTTTATCACCTCACACAATAAACATGATATATGATGATAGAATTTGCATTTCAGAAGCAGTGTCCGTGGTGCAACAGGTAGCAAAATTCCCTTAGGTGCAGAAGGTTGTGGGTTCTATTCCCACAACGGGTAGATGGCTTACTGACACTGCAGTGCAGTTTAAGATGGTGAGGGGGTGCCACATTCCTGAGTGTATTATCCTGAAGATGAGACATTAAACCAAGGCTCCATCTGCCTGAAATGGTGGTAGCTTAGGTGGATATAAAAGATCCCAAGGCACCAACTGAAAAGAATTGGGAAATTCATCAATGACTTGGCCAAATCCCCCCAGTAGTAGAAATACCACCATGAGTCTACCCTGAAAAGAGGTTACTAGCCTAGTTAGATTATCCTGGTCAACAAAGAATAAAAAAATAAATACATTTTGACAATTTTGCAGAAAGAATCTGATCGTGGTAGCACCTTTACAACAATAGTTCACTGAATGGGGACCCATATACACAGGTTACTTATTAAATGGGCCAGACTCCCTGATTTCTTAAAATGATGCATGGCTCTGGTGAGGGATATCATGCCGATACACATTAGTATAACACAGTGACATTCTATTATGTTACTTGTGCAGGTACTCGGCCATCATAGAACTCGTATTCATACAGTTCTTTGGTACTGTTCATGTACATGATCATTAAAATTATCTAATATAAAAAACTCTACAAAGTAGTAATAACTTTAGTCTGATCTCAGTTACAAATAAACTATATGCTTTATACTCCTTCTGGTGGCCATAGTTAACCAAGACCCCAAATTAACAAAACTGTCACTGTATGCAGACTTAACAAAATGCAAAACAAGGAATTCATCAGAAATCATACATTTTGTTACATTTGTGAATCCTTGTCTAGTTTTTTTTTCCTTATCATTCAAGGAACCCACTGGTGCTAATTTATATTGTGATAAAAGGGCGTTCAAGACTTCTGGGCCAAAGTAAAAAGCTATTACGATATGAAAGATATCACTGAAAGTCTAAAAAAACACATTTCTAGAATCTGGGAGCACTTTTCAGAATGCTTATCAAAAGTAGGATTTAATACCTAAATAATCTCATGTAATGTTATGTTGGTAAATATGGCACTTTTGGACTTTAGCCATATCTCAGTTGGCTTTCAGGGTCTCTATGGTCATCTTCAGTATTTGTGGTTTTATTCAAGAGTTTTCTTTCTTTAATCTCACCTTTAAGATGAAAACTAAAATGCAGAAGAATATGAACATAAGACAGAGTTGTAGTTTATAAGAAGAAAGTGAATAAAATTAACATTATGAGGCCTAGTTCTGTGTGTTGTGAAATACTAATGTAGTATTTGCTGAATTTCAGAGGAAGGAATAACAACATGGACAATAATACAGCTGCAAAAAACAAAGTAAATGTCAAAACGATCTTGCTCTGCTAAAACTCGGAGAGCCCCTTCAGTCTCATAACTGGTGTACTTAAAACCATTCCTCATAAGATATGAATCTCTGCTATTCTCTTTTCCTTGTTGAAAAACTTCGATAAGTTGTGTGTGCCATTCAAAATTGTTCAACTTTACTATACTGTGCGCAGGAGAAAAAAGTAGTCTCTCCATTGCATTATTACCAAGTAACATTCTGAAATTCAACTTGAACACCACCCCCATGAGTCTATGCCCTGCAAATAGCTGCTTGTTTTAATCTTTAACTGTGTATCCACTTAGTATCTTAGATATTGAATCAGTTTTCTTTAGCATATCCACAAGATAGTGTTGGCTGCTAACAGTGCTTTATTCCATTTCATCTTTGAGCTTCCATCTCCTTTCCTTAGAAGTGCAGTTCTGCCATTATATAGAAAAGCAATTTAGGTAAATACCTAGTAAATAAATGAAAAGCAAATACTCAATGTAAATATCTTCCTTGTTTTTTCATATTCCCAAATCCCCTACTTATTATCAATATTCTTTTTGTTTATTCTTCTTTCCACCTCCCATTAATCAATCAGTCCTTAAAATAATATTTGTATGACTAATCTATAACTATTTGTTGCTCCACTCATGAATGAATTCAGCTTTGTGCACAGCCTAGTCACTGTGCACGAGTACATCGCTGAAGTAAGTAATACTTCTCAAGACCTGCAGTGCAATCAGTGATTTGATCCCATCTTCGACAATGCTGGAACACAACAGTTTAGTGCAAACGACTAAGGCTACACACTGCTAATGACCTTCACCCTATAGTCACTCTTAGCAAGTTACATTACCAGACAGGGCTCCATGATTATCCCTGGATGGCTTATGTGGTTATCAAATAAAATAAATAAATAAATAAATAAAACTGACATCAGTCAATGTAACACTTAACTAGCATTCACTGCTTCATGGTGCATGAGAGATACATACCCCTTCCCCACTGTACAGAAATGGTTGTGTCAAGCATTCTTCTTCCAATTATTGTAGATTGTAGTGCTTGTTTTCTCGTACCCTCTCCATAATAAATGTTGGCTGTCTGGAGTCCCTCTCCCACTTCCTGTAATATTTTAATAATATTGGTTGCCTTGGATTTTTCCCCCTCCCACTTCCCATAAAATTACAAGAAATGCAAATTGCCTAAGTCCCCCCCTATAACAGTAGAATAAATGCTGATTATCCGAGGGTGCCCCTCCTTCTTATATCCTTCACATAACGGGTACTAGGTATCTTCAACAATACCCTGCTGTGCACCTACATGTTGCACATCATGGTAATTTTTAATATCCTGCCGGTACAGCTCATATTATATCTAATACCTGTTACCTGAATGATTTTAAGCCCATCTCTCTACATGAACAATAATATCAAATCTATTCCATTCGGTTTTAAATCATTATCAAGCACTGCACTCGCATGGAAAAGTACAGCATCATAAAACTGCACAAAATTGCTTCCACATAAGAACCACTTTTTTGCTAACCTAGTATGTCACTGTCCCCACCTTGGAGATTAATTATACATCCTAATTAACCACTAGCCTAATTTTTGTGCATCAAAAAATTACCTGCCTGCTGTAATATTAAGCTTTTGCCATACCTAAAAGTTTATTCATATTATTCCAAAAATTATCAAGCTTATCTTCTAATTATGGGGCATTTTTTTCAGGGGAAAAATCTACCGTGCTTGTCTGTCATCTCCTTTGCAGTTGATTCTATCCTTCCCTACCTCTCTTTTCCTTTATTTTCTAACATATTATTACAAGGTATAGTCCAACGATAATTTTTCTTAGGGGATAAATGTTATAAACATTTACTTTCAAGTGACTGCTTCTGCAAAGTTTTGCCTTGGTTAAATTCCAAAACTATTATGAGAATATAGTTTATTTTCACAGGGTGGCATGGTGGTACAGTGGATAGCATTCTTGCATCACAGCAAGAAGTTCTCTAGTTTGATTCTTGACTGGGGTGGCTTTTGTGTAGCATCTGCATGTCCTCCATATGTTTGCATGGGTTTTCTCTAGGTGCTTTGGTTTCCTCCCACATTCCAAAGACATGCGGTAGGTGGATCAGTCACTCTAAATTAGGTATAGGTGTATGCATGTGAGTGAGTGGTATGAAAAAAACAACTGTGGCAGGGCTAGCCACCCAGATGTGTGAACCTTGACTCTAGATGATTGCCACTGTTGAAGGGACACCCCAAACCCATGTGCATAAAATGGGAAAAGGGGGTTTGGATAGCTGGATGGACAGATGCAATATTCATACTGAATTATCTGAATTTCTCAGAGACAAAACTTCTACTGACAACATTTCCAAGCTAAAATGTTACAATCATTTTGCAGCACAAATGCTCCCTTTCTGAGACTATATATCTACCTTATCCAATCTAGATGGTTAAATAGATTAGTTTTATATGATAATTAGCTATCTGAATTCAGAAGTGCCAACTGCCTAGTGCTATGTGCACTTTTCAGGGCCTAGACACAGAGAATGTACTGATCTTCCATTATAATACTGTCTGTGTAACAAATCATTCTAGCAGGCACAGGTGTATATCTTTTTGCATTGTAAAGGCTTACAGAACTGCTCCCATCAAGGCTTAAATTATACAGAAAAATAAGCAGTCTCTCGATGACAACCCATATAAAAACACAAGAAATGTCTTTGAGAATTCTGGAAAAGTTACATTAAGTCCAGAACCAATTACTTTGTGTCCAAAATACCTTATGATATGTGGTTCAGGTAATTACTTAAATGTCCTGAATGTCACGCTTGTAATAGTTTTCAAACGATTGCTATGACAGATTCTTTCATGTCTCTAATCTCTTTTTTCAGCAGTTGCCCTTTGATGACTATCACTTTTCATGCTGATCAGAACCACCTTTGCCTCATTTTTGTCAAAAACTTTTGCATAAATGAAAGCAACCCTCTAACAGAAGCAGCTGTAAAACACATACATCAAAAATACCCCAAAAACTACAAGCCCTCAATTCAATTTAAAATGAATAGCATAAATAGGTAAGTGATTTTAAAAGGAAAAGCAGTTTGGGTTGCCCCGATATGACAGCTGTCAGGAATCTGCTAGAGAAAGTAAAACATTTCAAATTACACAGGTATTAAGTGTCAAATATACGTTTAGAAATCATCTCTTAACTATTTTCATTTATTAAATATTCACATGGCATATCATGAAATGCATCATGTTTCGTGACAGCAATCTGCCACCAGAGGGATGTTGAAAGGAACAAAATAGAACATGTAAGATGAATGAAATACATTATGGGAAGGTCAGTGTTACTTATTTAATTTGTTTCATTTATTCAAAAGTTTTTGAGAGGGCAAGTTTCACTGAACACAAATTTTTTTTTTTTTTTTTTTTTTTTTTTTTTTTTTTATGAAAAGATGAGGTAATAACAAGTCACTTAGCTATACATTTAATATACAAAGAATACATTCTGTTTGTAAAAGAAACTCAAAAGACTCAAAGCCCTGTTACTATATTTAGTATCCGACAGATGCTAAGAGGTGACCTGTGTCTGGCGTACAAGGCATCCTCCTCTGATCCAATACTGACAGATTTACTGCACATCAGCAAGTCAAATGGCATCAGAAATACTTGGTCTAGAGATCTAAACCTCTCATGCAACATCAACAGAATGGTTTGGAGAAACAGGTATATCTCACAAAGGATACTGCTGCTCTAAAACAGACCCCACATCCACATAAAAGAAACTTCATTCTTGTCCATAGTCAGCACAACTTAAATCTATTGATGGGAAACAGAAAGTTTACCTCAAGACTGCTCCATGTACTAATAATGGACAGAGGCAGCTCCTAAATGCTTTATTTCATTCAAGGGTCCTACAAGTTATGCACGGTATAATCCCAATTATTCTCATTAGGGGTAATGTATAATTATCGACCATGGGATGGGTAAGACCAATCTATAACCAAATGGGATAGTTTATCTCGAGCACAAAAAGTGAATTTAGCTAGAGCTTAAAATGGCCCACAACAGGAGCTAGCCTTGTACGTACCTATGAACATATGAACCTATAAACAGGATTTCAATAAATATGCATGAGATGTATATACAACACAATATGTCAGTCCAAGTACAAATAATTAATCCAGGACTGACCACTATATATATTTGATGGCTAACAAACTAACTGCTAGAGGAAATATAAAAGGTGAAAAAGATTTTCTGCAGAATACAAGATAGAAATTGCATCCAGGCCAAAGACAACCACAAAACCTTCTTTAACTATATTAGAAACCTCAGAAATAATGTTAGTTAATAACATGATATACTCAGAACCTCAGAACACAGCCAGTCAACTAGAGGATACATTTAGCTCTAACTTCACCCCCTCTCTCTATTGTTACACCTTCAAATCTCCAAGGAACAAGTCCTCGAGGCACTATTCAAGGATAATAACATTGCTTCAATGGGGCCTGATAACATACCTGCCTGAAACCGGACTTGTCAGACCCCTTACAGAAGCTATTCAATGTCAGCCTCCAAACAGGCTTTATGCTGGATAAATAGAGGACAACAACTGTCATCCTCTTGCACAAAGGAGAGACATCAGTAAACCCATAAGTCTAACCAGACTCATCTGTAAGGCTATGGAAAGGATTATTATGGAGTTAATAAATAAGGACACATATTGCCTACAAATTCTTGACCCAAGACAGTTCAGTTTTGCCAAGGGCACGTCCTGCATACTGAACCTAGATGACTTATTTAAGAAGGTTACTGAAGAAATGTATGAGGGCAAATCAATGCACATTGCATATACAGATGTGGCAAAGTCATGCAACACCATCCCACATCCAGATACCATAGATAAATTATCTCAGCTAAATGTGAATCCCTATGTAACTCAATGGATAATAGACTAGCTCACTAGCTGAACCCAGGAAATTTGAGTGGGCAGCTCTATCTCCTCCAAAGGACCTGTCACTAGCAGTCTACCCCAGGGTTCAGTCCTCAGGCTGCTACTCTTTGACATTTACTTCTTGGAGGTCAAAGCTACTGTTAAGGGTTGAAGGCTGACCAAAGTTTGCAGATGACTGGAAACTTGGTGCCATCATAAACTTCACAGAGGATACCAATATCCTCCAGAAGGACCTTTCCCAGACAAATAACAGATATCACAACCATGGACTAAAACTAAATTCCAAGATATGTTTCATAGTATCCTTTGGAAAGCATGACATCCCTTGTAACTATCACATTGAAAACACATGCCTGAAAATTGATCCAGTAGTTAGGGACCTGGGAACCCATGCAGACAATGAACTGTCCTTCAAGTAGCATGTATCCACTATTGTAAGAAATCACATTTTCATTGTGCCGTTTATTACTAGGGATATGGTGTCCAGATCCATAGATGTATTCATTCCACTGTATTCGGCACTCATCAGGTTGATCATTGAGTACAATACCTCTTTCTGATATCTGTCCAAATATTTGACACAAATTGAATGACCACAATATTTTCTCACTAAGAAAATCAAGGGCCTAAATCATAAAAACTATATGGACCATCTCAAAGCATTGTCCCTCTTCTCCATATCATACAGGTTACTGAAGGGTGATCTCTGCCTCTTGTAAAGGGCCTCAACAGACCCTGTCCTGTTGGACCTACTGCACATTTACAAACCCAATGGTGGCATTAACACTGCTCAAAAGAGCTCAATCTATTTTGCAACATAAATAGAACATGTTGGAGGGATAGATATTTATCACAGAGAATACAATTTCTTTAAAACTGTCTTCTTCTCCACATAAACAATGCATTTTGCCTAATTTATTCAAATATAATCTGAAAAATGGATGAGCAACTGCAAATCCATTCCAGGTTTAGCACCCTTGTCCCTCATGGATAGGAGCAACATGTAAATGTACTGTCCATCTCTCAGTTATTCATCCTTAAAATTTAAGGGTTACAAACTTCATGGAAATGCATAGCTAGGCTTCTAAAGATATTTATGGATTGATAGCCTAGTAATGTGAAATTTCTGCATAGTATCTTCTCAATGCCAGTGACTAACATTCTAAATCAGCATATTTCATGTTAAGGTAGTGAACTTTCATTGTAGAGGAGAATTAACCCATAAACTCAGATATGCCATCAAAATAATTTCATGGTTAGGATGAAGGAAGTGGGGACATCAAAAATCTAGTGAACATGAGTTGTGGTAACATGTATATTATGAATAAAAGTGCACCAGCTGGCTCTGACATTGTTCACAAAACATTACAAAGCAGTTTGTTTTGTCGACATTTACTGCCCCAGAGGACCTGCAGAAAGATATTATCTGTCAGTATGTGAAATGCATTAAGGTGATTGATACAGTATTGTTAACAGATAAATCTGCCTGACCGATACAGTATTGTTAACAGATAAATCTGCAAGACAGCAATGGATATTCCATTTCCCATCAAACAATTGCCATCTATGCACATTGCTACGTAAGTAAAGTTACCATGGTTCATAGGTGTTCACCAGACTAGTGACCACAAGAGCCTTTTTAAGCGTGGCCATGCATCCCAAATCTCTGACAAGTTCTGATACCCTTGATAAGTGTAAGCATGGGCCTGTGAGATGAACCATTTACAGGTTACCTGTGTCCATTAGAGACATAGGTGCCAAACCAGGGATGAATTTCTGGTTTCTCATCCAATTATCCATTGTTAAGCTATCCTATTTCTCTTGGCTTGTATAACCACTGATCACCTGCCTTCTGTACATCCTTTTCTAAAAATAGCTTTTTCTGAACATTTTCAGTTGCTTAGAGCTCAGCTACTTCAAAACATTTATTTATTCATTTCCAGTAATTGATTTATCATATTTAGAGTTGTCTGTATGCCAGAACCTATGATAACATTCAACAGGTGAAAAGGAAAAAAATAACCAAGAATACGGCACAAGACCATGGCAGGATGTGTACATACCTGCACACACACACACACACACACACACACACACACACACACACACACACACACACACACACACACACACACACACACACACACACACGCACACACGCACACACAGACATACACATACGCACGCACAAGCACACACAACAAGCACACATGCACACACACGTACACCTCACATGTACATGCATGGGCATGCACAGATGCATAATTTAGAGCTTACTAACTGACTATCAGCATGTCTTTGGGCTGTATGGTGGAAGTGAAGCAACCAGCAAACATCCATGCAGAAATACGAAGGGTCTGCAGCCACAGCACAGAAGACATCCCAGGTAGGAATCAAACTAAGAAACCATCCACTGTGAGTCAGCACTGCTAACCACTGTGCTACTTGCATCCAGACTAATCTATGATGGCCTGCACTCAGCATTGTGACTTCTGCTTTATGCTGTATGGTGTGGATTCCTTCAAATTCATTGCAGCTAGTTTGCACATGTTGATAACAGATGCTGTCTGTGTCTGCTGTGGAAGAAGAGCCATGAATGTTCCACACCATGTCTGTCTCATACCACCTTCTTATGTACTCTGACTGTACTCAATGGATGATAAGGTCTCTTTAGTGCTTTGCTCAAATCTCGTGGATCAATACATATTCTAATATCATCTGAGTTTTTCTTATGAGCTACCACCATGGGGGATACCCATTCAGGTGGTCTTCAACTGGACAAATTACACCTTGTTCCGCATAGCTACTTGAACTTTCTAGGCTGGTCTGACAACTGAGCTGACATCTGGTCTAACTTCATGGAGTACACAACTAGAAGCTTGCCTAGTTTTTATTCAAAAAAGATCAGCACAGGTACAGAAAATATACTTGGCGAAATTAGAACAGTGGTCTTTCAAACTAACATGATGGACTTCCTTATTAAATGAAAGAAATCCCATTTTCAAACTGTCTCTGAGCCCTAATAATGACTGTACATGTCTTTTGACCACATAAAATAACAAGTCACTTCTCCCAGCAGAGTAACATGAAAGTACTACTGAGCCTTTAGTATGAATCGCTTCACCACCATAAGCAACAAGCTTCGCACACTTTGCCAAATCAAACTCCTCACCAGCACATACTTTAGCAAATGTTTCTGCAGACATAACATTGCACTTTGAACCTGTGTCAGCTTTGAGGTCTATGGGTTTTCCATTTGTCTGAACAATAGAAAAGACTTCATTCTTTGCCCTTAAATCTACTGCATTGACTGTTTCATGAAGCGCAGACACACCATCAACATAAAAAGTAAGATCACAGCTTTCTAACTGATCAACGTGTCTCCTTGAATGTTCCCTTTTAATAAAATAATGTGTCCCTTTTGATTTATAAAACCTTTCGAAATGATTCTACTTACTGCATCTGTGACATTGCTGACCAAAAGCTAAACATTTTTCCTTTTAGGCTTATGACTTCCACCACAATTACAACAGTTGGCAATAAAACTAGGTGGGCCCCATTCTTTGAGTTTGTTGACTCATTCTTATGCTTCACTGAGACTGTGTGTGCTCTGGAATTTACTATGGGGTTTCCCAGTGACTGTTGCAGGGTTTATAGTTGCTGCAATGTGCTTGGGCCTGTTTCTTTTAATCATGTGCTGCATACTATCAGCATTGGCCTTGGAAGTTACTGGAAGCATGTATCTCTCATTTGCAAGCATATTTATGTGCTTTTCTGTAAGCTCATATATGCAACAAATCTCAATGGCCTTATTCAAAATTAAATCACTGTCACAAAGCAAAATCTTTCTCACAGCATCATCTTTAATGCCACACACAAGTCTGTCCTTTATCAACACATCCCTTAAATCATCAAATCTGCATGTTTTAGCCTTGTTTCTTAAATCAGTTATATATGCTTCAAAGATTTCACCAGGCTTTTGATCCCTTGTATAAAATAAATGCCTTTCCATTGTAATATTTATTTGGGGGTTACACATTTCTCTAAATTTGTTTTAAGCACTTGGGGTCCTCCCTTGACTCAGCCAGTACAACTATATGATGGTTTTCCCCCCTCTCCTGCAAAGACAGCAGGTGCATATACAAATCAACACTCCCTTTCTATGGCTTCTGAACCAGCTAAATTAAGTAGAACAAATGCCTTGTATGGTCATCTTTATCAGAAAATACAGCCTGTATGAAAATGTCGTACTCTTGCTCAAACACTCTATAGTTCTCTGCAATATTATTGACAAACACAAGTGGACCATCTTCTTCTTTCGGCTTTTCCTGGTTAGGGGTCACCACAGCAGATCACCTGTCCGCTCATGATTGGCAGCAGAGTTTTACAGTGTTGAGTTGCCAGCCCGGTGCCCAACCTTCCACAGAAGGCACACACATGCACTCACACCTAGGGCCAATTTAGAGTGTCCAATCCACCTGCAGCATGTCTTTGGGATGTGGGAGGAAACCGGAGCACCCGGAGGAAACCCACACAACCACAGGGAGGACATGCAGACTCCACACAGAAGGCACCCCAGCCGAGGATCGAACCGGAGGACCTCTTGCTGTGAGGCAACAGTGCTAACCACTGCACCACCGTGGCTGTCCACAAACACAAGTGGACCTGATTTTCAAAATCTATCTGCCATGACAACAAATTATGCCAAATACACTGAAAAATATGGCCTTTGTAATTATATATAAATGCACAATAAACTCTTTGACATACTGTACTTTGCGAAATATGTTTTGAAAAGGCTGTATTTTGCAAAATAAGTGCACTGTAATACTGCAGAAACATGCGAACACTTTATACACTTCAGACAACTTGAATAGCTTTGATTAATGTGAAAAAGTAGTGCTTAGCAAAAAAATGTGATTGTTTCCCTTTTTTATTCATTTTATGAAATTTAGACTTTATTTCAAAAATTTTTCATAGTTATTTCAAATATTTCTATTAATATGTCACAGTATCAGATATTTCTGTTACTTAGAAATTTTTAAAGAGTGTTTTGAATGCCTCGTTTCATATTTTGAGACTAAGAAATCATTTCACCAAGTTTTAATACCAGAAATGCATTTCTGACCTGTTTTGTGAATTATGCATGCAGTAGGGATGAGTCACTCCTGTATATTCCTCCAGTCTGAACTGAGTGCCTCTTGGTCTCGAATCTGGAGAATCTGGAACCCATTCTGGCACCATGTCACTCATCTCTCTCTAGTACACATGAATAGGCAGGGTTGATTTTTTATATATGTTATTACATAGAAACACTTTAGGATGGACAGCAGCATTACAATTTATAAACAAACTGATTAACTGACAGACTATACAGACATACATGCTTACATCTCAACAGCAAATTGGCAGTCAGGCTCACAAGTGCTCATTATTTATACACTTGTGCAAGCCTTGTGAAAGCTTCTTAAAGGCATACATACATATTGATCTACACCTAGTATGCAATAGAAGGTCTGTCCTCATCCACTTCTGATCATAAAACTACCCAAACAAAGAAAAACAAAGCTTTCATTTAATCCAATTGTTTCATTTCAGCAGCTTGCATCCTTTGTGTGGCCTTAAGATATACCGTGTCAGCAATTAGTACATCGTCTGCAAACCTCTACTGACTGCAGCCACAACTGAAATCTAAATATGCATACAAAAAATCATTTGAACCTCACAACCTGCTGCATGCAGTGTGGTGTAGCAGGGTTATATTAGTCAGTGACATTGTACATCACTGTTTGCTAACAAATAGGGGTAAGTGATGTGGACAGAAACCACTAACTGTCAAGGAGGTTCCAGCTTTCTTGTTATGGGCCTGCATGTTCAACACATCTGAGTACCTCACACTAACAAAGACAGAACACTTTCTTTATATTGCATTTTGAATTTACTGATAAAGGAATGTATGGTTTATTGAAACTGCTAATTTAATAATATGGTGTGACAGAATTTGGTAAAAGCAGCCATAGGTACCTGTATGAATTATGATTGCACATGAGTAGAGCACCTGACAGTAAGGTGCTCCCAAAAGGTTATGGACCTGTTTTACTTTTCAGTGCAATACATCAAGAGGAAAAAAGTGATAAAACATGTTCACTTGTGCTACAAAGATGCCTTACTTATGAATAAACGATGAACATGAGTTAGCTAAGAAGTCATTAAAAGCACATGGAGAAAACTAGATTTTTCATAGACAACGATATTCATGATGATAAGCAGTTGACTGCAGAAGTTGCTTTTACCAACAAGCTACTTCAAAACTTGCTTCAGTCACAGAAATCAATAAATAAAAGCTGCAGACAAACCACTGACCCCAAACTGTTCATAACATCACAAAGATTTAATTTTAAACATGGAAAGCAGGGGTTCAGTTAATTGTAACACAGTCTACAGCACAGCTGAAACAGTATATAAAGTGAATTGTGAATGTGGCTCAAATCTGGATGAGGCAGTGTGAGGCACATGCATTGGTGGTATTTACAGTGCAGTTTGTGTCAGGGAGCTGTCATCTGTATAAAATGTGATATTTCCAAGGGAATTCAATTTAAGACAGCAATGAATATGGAAACAACAGGCAGAGTCACACAACAACTAAAGCAGGCAAGGCCAGCTGATGGCTTCATAGCAAGGAAAGTTACAGGGAGCAACAGAAAAGGCCGTGTAATCCAAATGGGATGGAGTTATTTTAGGTTAGGTCATCTCTGAGCACAGTTATAGTTTAAAATAAATTATTCATCATGTGTTGCTACACATACTGAATAGTCTTCCTGCAGAAGTCTTCTTCAGAATACATGCCACTAGTAGTCTGAGAAACACCGTTAATGTCAGGTAACCCAGCACCTCTAAATACCTGAAACCCAGCACTCGTTGGCCGTGATTGCACAAAAGTAATTACTGGCGTACACATGTGACAAAAACAAAGGTACTCTCATGTAAGCTGATTTTGTGCTTTGATAACACATGAAAATTAAAAAACACAAACAATCTCTAAGACGCTGGTTACTTTAATAACATTTGTGCCTTCACACAGCTTTAGTAAATCTAATATTTGCCCCAGAGTTCACATATTTCCTGTTTTCCAGCAGTAAGCCATTAATATGAACATACTACAATTCTTACAACTGACAGCTGGGGGAAACTCTACAGCGAGACTGATACTGTTACAGTAACTCTGTATCAACATACTGCATTTGCTACATCAAATGATTTCCATCTCCCTTTCTAAACCTTCCACTGCATTTCACAAACCTCATACATCCCCAACGTTTAAGATACAACGAGAAAAAATGGGTAAAATGAACTTCCAGGCACAAGCTAGGTTTTGTACAATGAAAAGGCCAAAACATGCATGTCTACAGCTAGTGGGGTTTGGCTTTAGTGGCCTGAATGTAACCATAAAGACTTAAAAAGCAAAAAAAGTCATGGAAATTCAGAAGCCATGTAACTGAAACACTCCATGTCCTTAAGGGGTCATTTGCATATATCCATGGGCCTCCATTACAGGAGTTTTAAGGTATCACACAGTGAAAACTCAAGCTTGGTTGGGGGTTTTTTTGCTGTTTTTATTGAATGGTTTCTCTGTGTGACCTTCTTATCCTTTGCACTCTCTCTCTCACGGTATATATGTATGTATGCAAGGAAGGCACTACTTTTGTCAAATAGCACTTTTGTCGAAATCTGTTTAGCCAACACAGTTTGATCAACTACACAGATGGTCGACAACAGCAGCATATCAGATGATTTGTGGGGAGTTGGGTGAATTTGCCCTTTCCCTGAGATTTGTCCAATCTTTGAGTAAGAATATATAATTAGGGGGTGTTGGAAGCTTGCCCCCCTGCAAAAATTTTTTTTTAATTTAATTTTAAGTTTTTTGCATGTAGTGAGATCGATGCTCATAACATGCTTAGTAGAATGTTGACATGCATAATGTCTATCATTTGGTATCAACATTATTCATGTTGATATTAGTAACGTAAGTAAATCCATATAAATGGAGAAATATATATGTAAGTGTGTGTGTGTGTGTGTGTGTGTGTGTGTGTGTGTGTGTGTGTGTGTGTGTGTGTGTGTGTGTGTGTGTGTAGTTTCAGTTATTCACAAAGAGCAAATGTAGAGGCAGACATAATACACATCATCAGAGACAAAGTACAAATCAAATAGCCCAGCTGTGTGGATTAAAAAGCCCATGGACTCATGAGAGTCAAGGACTTTCCATCATATACAAAAAACACTTTACAGTCTTTAATATGTCTGCACTAGTATTGATGACCCTCATTGCACAGTCTGGAGCTGGTATGCCTTGTGTTAAATGTGCATTTCAGAGATATTTACCCCAAACTGCCTCATTAGCATAACTGCCATGCTACCAGCCCCAAAACTGCATGATATAAACAGCTCCTGCCATTTCAGTGCTTATCATTATTTTTTTAGAAGATATTTATATTACTATACAAAGGGAAGGACCAATATACAATTTTTTGTGGTAAAATTACACAGGCTAATGGCAAGTTGGAAGAGTGAATGAATAACTGCAAGAATCATTTGTTTGTTGGAGGACAGGTAGTTTCACAGCTACCTGCTGACACAGGGTGAGGAATATAAGAATTGTGGGAGATCTCCACAGTGAATAATTGGTCCAAAGATTACTGATATGTTGAACACCTGCTGCAGTAAAGGTACATGTACCACTAGCAGGTGAGGGGTTTGCTTGGATAACTTTTTTTTTTTGGGGGGGGGTTTCCACAGCAACCTGCTGACAGGGTAGGGAGATGAAAAGAGAGTTGTGACAGCCCATAGATAACAGAAGTGTGGAGTATTTTCTGGGGTAAGGGTACACATACCACTAGCAAATGAGGAAATTGCTTGAATAACGTTTGGAGGGGGAGTTGCTCCACAGACAGAGGGTGGGAAGCAGAGGGAGGGTGGCACTGATGTATCAGAGAGGACAGTGCTCTTGTGTAGGCATCAACACCCTACAAAAGTTGTGATGGTGGTGTTTCTCAGTTTAATTTCTCAATGCCTTTTGGATTCCTAATACCATGATTGGAATGGACCCCATTCCTAAGTCATGGTACGATTAAAGTTCATGAAATTAGCATTGTTTCAGTCTTTGATGTTTGCCAGAAGTTCTCTTCTCAGCACCCACAATGTAACCAGAAATGATTCATTCTGTAATTCATACAGGCTGACATGTATTGGTAAGCATATCTAAGTTCAACTCTAAATTCTTTTTTATTACACCAGTTGCTCCTACTTCTATTGGAACTGTCTAGGTATCTTTCATCCATATTTCTCTCATTTCTGCCTGAAAATTCTGGTATTTTATGACTTTGTTTCTCTCTCTGTTCATAAAACACTGTAATCACCGGATGTAGCAATCTAAATGATCAATGCTATTTTTGTCTTCTTTCATGGACTACTATATGTTTTCTATTATTTAAACTGTTGGTAATAGAGGATCCCACATGATATAAACTTTATCATTCTCTATAATCCTTTATGGTTTATATTTCCAGTGTTTCTCAGCTACTTCTACATTGTAGTATTTGCATAATTTCCAGTGCAACAATCCTGCCAAATTACTCTACCTTTCGGTATATCGGCCTTCTGCTATGAGTGTATCACATCCAGCAACAAGACATGCAGCTGTTTGCAGTTCTTTTCAATAGAGCCTGGATTTGTCTATTTCTCCCACATGTTCAATGGACTTTGTAAACCAACATGTATGTATTCCCCACCATTATCAGCTTTTCATCTTTTAGTTTCAATACACCGCTACCTTACCATTCATGTGTCAAATTTTGGTCAACATGAGGTTGTTCCAGGAGAACTCTGTACTTGCCACTACATTTATGGATTTTTCCCTTTTCTTTCCTTCTCATCTGAATTTTTCCTTATATTCTTTCTTTTGCTTTTTTTTGACACATTCAGTTGCTGTTTGATTTTGGTCCTTTTTCTTCTAACCTAAGCAAGGATGTCATCTTAGACTTCTCCTCATATTTTAAAACTTTCATGTTTGAATCTGATGAGTTCACGAGATATGTATGCAGTCCCATGACTGCAGATTTATATATGTAATCAGTCTCAAGGAGGCCCATACCTCCTTTGGAGTGAGGAATATATAATCTTGGTATGCAGTGATTTTTATATATCATTTGATAAGCATGAAGCATTTTTGTGTCCAATCGATCTAAAATTTTTGGGGCCAGTTGATCACTCCAAAACTGTAAGTTAAAACCAAAACTGTTATTTTATCTGTTGTAGTCCATAGATGTGGACCATACACCACCTGGTTGTCAGTGCCACAGCATATTGTACCCACCTTTGATGTGCATAATCTTCCTCTGCAACCAGTTCCTCAAATAGCTCAACTGACACCTCCTTTGGCACCGGCTCCAGTCTGCCTGGTCTGCAGACAGCAATCCCTTGCTCTAACTCTCTCCATACCACCATGATGTACAGAATTGCATAGACAGTAAATACATTGCTACAGATCTTCTGAGTGTAATGCAGCATGCCACAAGAGGTATGTAGGCAGCAGAAGCAGACCTTCAACAATATGAACACACTCTCAGTGATGTTCTGTGCCTGTGACACACCACCTGTGGCAGAACAGAATACCATTGATGGTGTTGTATTGCAGCTCAGCCATGCTCTGTGAGTTGCATATCAGTATTAGCAGCCATATTTCCAGGGTATATCTGACATCACCAATAAGATGTCACCATAGGAAATCACTCTACACAAATCACTGTTATAAGATGAACATGTGCTAGATGTAGGAATCATAAGTTTGCACTAGGCTAACTGCCCTTGTGGACCATTTTAAACCTAGTCAGTTACCCCATGTGAGTATCAAACCCTGCACCTTGTGTCTGTAAGGTAGACACCTTAACCATTATGCCAACCTCCCACCATAAATAAGTTTATAGATTAGTACTAGGCTAACTGCCCTTGTGGGCCATTTTAAGCCTAGCCAGTTAACTCATGTGAGAATCAAACCCTGCATGGGAACTGCCTGAGTGGTGCACAGACACATTCTATATAACAGCCTGTGTTTGCATACCAGCATGCAGTTGATGGAGCAAAACCCCTTTCATGTGATGTACTATTAATTAATTAATTTATTTATTTATTGACATTTAATTACCAGGAAAGTCCAACTGGGTAAGAGCCCATTTTCAGCAGAGGCCCGAGGAGAAAACTCCAAATTATTATAAAATATTTTAAGAACAATAATTTAACAGTCTTAAAAATAATTTATGTTTTAAATAAGTATATCAAATTACACATAATATGAAAACATTAGTTAAGAATAGAGGTAAGTTACATGACAATCATTAGCCAGTTTATAGACAAATTAAAGGTAAGTTATAATGCAAATAGGAATTGCAATACAAAGTAAGAAAAAAGCAGGCTTATGTTATACTTAAAGAAAAAGCCAGAGGAGAGAAATTGATAGAAGTAAGAAAGTGAGTGAAGAAGGGAGAGTAAGGAGATGTAAGGTATGAATAGGTATTTGTTCACATTTAGGGATATAGTTTATTCTGGTGTTGACTAAGAACAGAGCTATCTTTTGGCTAGGAAGTCTTTCAGAATGGTTTTAAAGGATGGAAAGGAGGGTATTGACCTGAGGGACCGAGATAAGGGGTTCCAGGCCTTAGCAATATGGTACAAATACAGACAATGCCCAGCAAGTTTGATAGGTTTATGGACAAACAGGGGTTTTGGTGATCGTAATGACCAACTGGGAACTTTGAGTCATGAGTTATTGTGAGTGGGGTTAGGGTTGTATTTATGGCCATGATGGAAGATGTCTTTAATGCTGTCTAGACTTTTGTAAGATTATATTTATTATTATTCTGAAAGTTATTATAGTATAGCTTTTTGTCTGCAGTCATTTGCTTTTAAGTACAATTGTAAACCATTCTGAAGTTTTCAAGATATTGCGGTGTTTTATATTTTTGACATTCTTTCCATGCTTTTTCTCGATCCTGCATTAGCATTCTACTCTTTTTGGATAGCCAGATCACATTATTTGTTTTTAGTATTTTCCTTTTAGCAGGTGCAAGGCTTTTTAGGATACTCAGGAAATTTTCCCTCATTTATAGCATCATCTAAGGGGAGGATTCTTAAGAGGTTCCAGTTAATAGATGATAGGGTAGTAATGAACATTTCTGGGTTAAATTTGGAAAGGTTGTTTGCTGCTTTATAAACTTGTTGTTTAAGTAGATGTGTGAGATTTCTGGGGGGGGGGGTCTGAATGGAGAGCTCATGAATCAGCAAGCAAAGGAGCGTAGTATTGGTGGAATTGAATTCATCCTCAAGTCTCGATGAGTACCTTCATGAGGTGGACTCTGTTTTTCATGAAATCTCACCAAGACGACACTGATATATAGATTGCATTATATATAGAATATATCATGAACAGAAGTAGGTTAAAAAATAAAACAGCTGGGTGCACAAACCCAGGATAAAATACTGCTCAATCCTGGGAGGCACACTGGTGCCAGGACTAGAAAAAAATGACGGCATAGAATCCTCAAGACACAGAAGCATTCCTACAATGGGGTTAGGCCAGGCCCAGGGGTCTTTTCCTTCTAGGATGTCTAAGTCTATTTAGGATATTCAGGAAAGTTGTACTGAATTAATTTACAGCATCATCTAAGGGGAGGATTTTAGGAAGTTTCAGTTAATAGATGATAGGATAGTAATGAACATTTCTGGGTTACATTTCTAAAGGTTGTTTGCTGTTTTATGAATCTGCTGTTTGAGTAGATATTTGAGATGTCTGCTTTTTTTAATTTCCCCAGATCTTTTGGGTTTCTAATACCATGACGGGAATGGACCCCATTCCTAAGTCAAAGTGCAATTAAAGTTCATAAAATTAGTATTGTTTTAATCTTTGATGTCAGCCAGAAGTGCTCTTCACAGCACCAACAATGTGCCCAGTAATAACTCCTTCTGCAATTCATATGGAGTTACATGTATTTTTAACATATCTAAATATGATTGTAGATTTTTTTATAAGACCCATTGCTCCTACTACTATTGGAACTGTCTGGGTAGCTTTCATCCACATGGCTCTTGTTGCTCTTGTTTCTGCCTGCAGATCCTGATATTTTATGACTTTGTGTTTCTCTGTATGCAAGACACTGTAGTCACTGGGTGTAGCGATTTCAATGATCAATGCTACTTTTGTCTTCTTTTCATGGACCACTATATCTGGTTTCCTCGGATCCATCTTTTGAACTGTTGGTAATGGGTGATCCCATGTGATGTAGACTTCATCATTTTCTATAATGTTTGAGGCTTATGTTTCCAATATTTTTCAGCTACTTCAAATATTATAATATTTGCACAATCTCCCGTGCAATAGTCTTGCCACATTATTATGCCTTTCAGTACACAGTCCTTCTGCTATTAGTATATCACAACCAGCAACAAGGTGTGCGACTGTTTCCAATTCTGTTTTACAAAACCTATAATTGTCTGTTACCCCCACATGTTCAATGGACTTTGTAAACCAACATGTACGTAGGCCACTATCTTGAGCTGCCAGTATTAATCTTTCATCTTTTGGTTTAAATTCGCCTCTCCTTAACGATTCCTGTATTCGATCCTGATCAACATGGGGTTCTTCCAGGAGTTTTCTATAGTTGCAGCTATATTTATGTATTTAACACATTTCTTACCTTCTTATCTAATCCTTCACCTTATATTCTTTCTTTTGCTTTTTTGGCACATTCAGTTGCTGCCTGATTTTTATTTACTTCTGGTTTGATATCCATTCCCGCTTGACACATATAGTTCTGCTAGACTAAGAAAGGAAGTCATCTTAGACTTATTCTCCTCATGTTTCAAAACATTCACAATATTTGGGTCTTGTGAAGTCAGCAGATATGTATGCAGTCCCAAGTTTGCAGATCTATGCATGTAATCAATTTCAAGTAGGTCTATACCTCCTTCGGAACAGGGAATATATAATCTTGGTATGCACTGATTTTTATAAATCATGTGATTTTTCCTGTCTAATCTATCCAACACCTTTTGGGGCCAGTCAATCACTCCAAAACTGTAAGTTATGACAGGAAGATCAAATTGGTTTATAGCTTGAATTTTGTTCCAAGATGTCAACGCTGTTTGCAGGATTACTTTAAGTCTTCTAAAATATTCCTTACTAAGTTTTTTTCACATTTGTTCATGTTTTATTGTTGGTTCTTCATCAATTCTCAAATATTTATATACCCCCTCTTGCTCAAGTTGTTTTATATCACATTCTTGTCCCAAACTGATGTTTTCTTGGTGCTGCACCATTTCTGTTTTAAAGGTTGCTTTTTCACATTTATGAAGACCAAATGAGATTCTTATATCATCTGAAAAAGTTTTGACCACTTGCAGTTGTGCCTTCAGTTCCTCATCTGATGAGCTGTACAGTTTTAAATCATCGACAAAGAGAAGATGAAAATTCTTTCACTTTGTTGTTTCTAGGAGCCAAATTATAGCCATGGCCTAAGCTGTTAAGTAAACAGCTTAAATGGTTAAGGGCAAGACAAAATAACAGTGGTGACAGGTATTCACCCTGGAATATCCTCCTTTGAATTTTTATCCCTGGAATAATAATTTGTCCTTTGTCATGGTTTAATTGCTTAATTGCAAAGTGGTTTGCCACTGTTTTCAGGTCACAGTAACATAATCAATCAGTGTAGGTGTATCTTTTACATTTTTAAGCACACTTTTATCCATGAATGTGTGATACTGTCAAACTTTTTTTGTAGTCAGTCCATGACAAACTTAGATTCTTCCCCTTTTATAGTTCTCCACTATGACTTTATTTATCAACAAATGATCCTTTGTTCCATATGATTTTCTTTTATTACCCTTTTGTTCTATTGCCATAATGGAGTTTCTTTGAAATGACTATAAACTCTGTTGGCATCAATTCCAGTGTATAGTTTATATATCAGAAGGCAAGTTATTGGTCTAGAATTTTTAGGGGAGATTGCAGGTTCACTCTTAAGAAGGAGCATTATTTTTCCTGCTGTTAACCAGGCTGGTGTCTGTTCGGGGTGCGCATACAAATAGTTCTTACTCATGGCTAAATCTTTGTGCAAAGATGTTATTACTTTTAACCAGAAGTTAGGTACTCCCTTTGGGCCTGGGGTTTTTAAGTTAGAGGCTTTTCATAACTTTGTTTCAATCTCGCTGGCTGTTACTTCATCCCATTTTATAGCCTGTCCCTTTAAACTTCTTATTCTTCTTTTACTTCTTCTATCCATTTAACATCTTTGTTATGTTCCACAGGATCTTCATAAATACTTCTCCAAAATGTATCTATTCCTTCTTTTTTTTTGGTGGTCTTTCAATTCCTTTTACCTTGTTTCCCAATTCTCTATAAAACTTTTTTGGGTCATTAATAAATTGCTTATTTTGTACTTTTTCTTTACATTTATCTGTGTATCTTCTAAGTTTTTCTGTCTGTGCTGATATATTTAGTTTATTATTTGCGATAGTGCATAAGTCCTAGTCCATTATAATACTGCATATTGTTTTTATCATGTCTATCTTTCTGAGTATTTTTGTTGATCTATTCCCTCTTCTATACTCTTCTAACAGTGACACTTCTTGTCTTAATTGCTTTAGAGTTTTCTCTGTACGATTCTTCCATGATGGTATTTGATTTCTCCTCTTCCTTTCCTTCACTACCCTGTGTTCTTGTGGTAGAACTTTATCGGTTATTAATTTAGCTGCACAATATTTCCTGTTTACTTCTGTTGTATCGCATGGATCTCTATGGACAGTCCTAATTACTGTGTTCATTTGTTTTATCAAACTTCTGAATTTTTTGGGGTTTTATTGACCTTCTGCATTCTAGTTCTTTCATTGATCTTAATATGCCCTTCTATCTCTATTAAATCAACAACTCTTCTCTTAGCTCATTTTCTTCTAAACTGAGGGAACATTTTTTGGTTCTTCATTTCCTGCGGGCATTCTATAGAAAGTTCTATAGCATCTTTCTGTGGCACATTCTCTTCAATTTCATCCTGTGTCATCCTTTGGTCTGTCATATCACTGTACTGAAGAAACTTGCCAGCCAGTTGTGTCTCACAGAATTTGCCACACCTATTCTGTGGCAAATAACACCACTAACATAAGTAAAGCCAGTGGGACTTCCAACTGTACTGAAGAACCCTGCAGAACTTAAATCCCCAAGCCAGTTGTGTCTCATAGAATTTGCCACACCTATCCTGTGGCAAATAACACCACTAACATAAGTTAAGCCAGTGGGACTTCCAATTGTTTTGAAGAACCTTGCAGAACTTAAATGTATGTCTCATTATAATATAAAAGGCATTAGTAGGTTTTGTTTTTTGCTGTAATCCTTAATGTACTGATCATAAATGCACAAGCCAGCAGCAGAGATTTCAGTACCCCATGCAGAAACATTCTGATTTCTACCCTTCAAGCCTATAAAAACACTCAACTCTAAACTGTAATTCTAGCCCTTCCAATCTCTAAAGAAACATTTATCCATCTTTTTTGGTATGTGATATATCTCCACTACCCTCCCAGTCCCATTAGCTGACTCAATCACTTTCAGCCCTCAGACATTTGAATGCCCACCCCCCGTACACACATTCTGGTTTCTACACTTAAAGTCTGTAAAACACTCCACACTAAACTGTAATTCTAGCCCTTCCAGTCTCTAAAGAAATATTTACCTAACTGTTTATTTTTTTCTTTTTCTATGTGATATATCCCCAATGCCCTCCCAATCTGTTTCTGACTCAACAATAGCTGACTTACTCTCTCTCACAGTCCGCAGACAAAGTAATTCCCTAAGGCATCCAACTGGTAAAATCAAAAAGGGCTTTCACTCCTTTTTTTTTTTTTAAAGTATTAGTAACAAAAGAAGGACTAACATTATAGATGTGACTTCAGAGCAACTGATAGTTTATTTTTGAATTGCACATACCTTGATTGGGTCATCCCACTCGGTTTGCCCTACAGGCTCACTCCACTCCCATACCCTGCCTCCAATTCCCACCCACCCCTGCATACTCTGAATTTATAGGTAACCTCCTTTACTAAGACCCTCCCTTCATCCTCCCATTATCCAATAATTACATCTCTCAGCACCATCTACACACACCCTTCCACGTCCCACCACTCCAGCCCACCTTCAAGTTATCCACACCCATATCTCCTACTCACTGAACTCACACCCTCACCAAATATAAATACATCCTCTAACTCCACAACCTCACTCCCACTATGTCTCATTACCCCCAGTCTCATCTACACTATACTCTCCTGGGATTAACTTCCCTATTCACCTGTCTCTCCATAGACACCATCAGCATCTCTCATCTCATCACAATCACTCATTGTACCCACCCCAAATCCTCCCTAACCCACAACATTATTATCATCCCCACTCACACAAGCATATACCCCACCATATACACCCAACCCTCCATATACCATGCCCCTCCCATGTACCACTTCATTCCATCTAAAAAGCAGCCAAGTCTACAATTTCTCTACCTAATTGTCCAATACCTAAAAACTATCACCTGTATAACTATCCAGCTACTACTAGGAGGAGACAATCACCCAAACCCTGGGCCAGCAACCCCTGCTAATAAGCCATGCACCCATCACTATCCAACTAAGCACAAACCCACTGACTTACTGATACTAAATATGAATACCCACAGTACCATGAATAAAATAGAAGACTTTCACACTGCCATATCCTTATATAACCCTGATATAATTCTCATCACAGAGACATGGCTTAAACCACATATTAAAAATAATTCCATCACCCTACGTGGGTATAACCTTCTCAGGGCAGACTGGCTACATAAAAGAGGCAGAGACTTAGCTTTACCTCACAGAACCAGCCTACAACTCCACCTCCCCCAAAAGGATTTCTCCAACTTCAACAATGCATAGACTATATTTGCAAAACTCTCCCTTAACCAACATAAACACCTAAACCTACTGGGTATTTATATACCCCCGGGTGACAACCTAACCATCCTAGAATCCATACTTCACTGGGCCTCATACTCCTTCCCTCAAGAAACTATCGTGCTAGGTGATGTAAACATTGACTGGAACTCTATCCACTCTCCCACCCCCACCCACCACATTAACCTATATAACGTCACCCAGCTTATAGACATTCCCACACACACATTGATAAAGCCACTTAACTGGATCCTCACAAATCAACCAAATGCTGCCCATCAATGTGGCACTCTGCCAAACTCTGTGAATGACCACAGCCCCACTTGTATCCTCAGGCACAAACTTAAAATAATTAACTCTCCCTCTCTTCTACAAACCCGCTCTAAAAAATTTTTCCTAGAGACCACTTCATAAGACCTTGCAACATTGCAACTGGTCTCACATCAAAACCCTTTCATTAGACAAAGCAGTTGATTACTTCAACTCCACATTCCTAAATATCCTCAACCAACTAGCCCCCTTAAAAACTATCAGGATATGTAGCAACCCAACCCCTTGGCTCCAGAAAATCACAAAAGCCCTACTTAGAGCCATGGATAAAGCTTGGAAAACCTGGCACCACACCAGATCACCCGCAGCTAGGCAAACCTTTCACAAGCTCTGGAACAAAGCAAAAAAGCAAGTTAAGCTCAATAAACAAAATTATTATATCACTCAACAAAACAAATACAGTACCAAACCACAAAAATTCTGGGCAACAATAAATAACATTCTACAGCCCGGAAGAACCACCACTCCTACCCCCAATATAACAGGTGCAGACCTGGACATAGTTGCCAGCTTTAATAACTATTTCACCTCCTCAATAGTCAAACTCTTAAACAACATCACTTCCTCCAACACCCCACAAACATCTCAGGCCCAAATCAATACCATACCTTTCACACTTAAGTCTGTTCCTACCTCTACTATCCAAAAACTCCTAACCAAACTCAAACCAACTACCCTTGCAGCTGATAACCTTCCTGCCGAATACATCCAATCTGCATCCACAGCAATATCCTATCCCATTTCACTTCTAATAAATAGATCCATCACCAAACACACTGTTCCATCCCTGTGGAAAAACTCATATATTATACCACTTCACAAAGGTGGCCCCTCCCTAGACCTTTCCAACTATTGACCAATTGCAATTCTCTCACCCCTCTCTAAGATCCTAGAAAGATGTAGTCATCACTAATTCCTCTCCTATCTCCTCACCAATGACCTTCTCTCCTCAATCCAACACAGATTTCACCTATCCCACAGCACCACCACCACTGACCTACCCAAATTCACTAGTACTATAAACTCCCACAGGAATCTAGGTAAATTAGTCTCAGCTACTTTCCTATATTTATCCAAGGCATTCAACACAGTCTTACATAATAAACTACTGTCTTGTCTCTCTGACCTCAACCTTAACAGCCCCACCCTACTCTGGTTTAAAAGCTATTTAGATAACCTCCAACAATCCATCAAATGGCATAACTCTCTATCCTCCCCACTCCCATCCTCCTTAGGTGTGCTGCAAGGATCAGTTCTAGGACCCCTTCTTTTAATATCTTCACAGACCAACTCCACTCTGCTACCTCCAAAGCTGACATAGTCCAATACACTGATGACACAAATCTCATATGCTCTGCACCCAACATCCAACTTCTCCAACAAAAAGCCCAAGAAGCCTTCTCCGAAATAGAGAACTGGCTTAACAACTCACAGCACATACTAAATTCCAAGAAAACACAAGTAATGTTATTCCACTCTACTAAAACGAGCAACCTTGCCTTCTCTATACTCTCCACCAGCAAAACCCAAATCTCCCCCGTCACTGGGGCTAAACTCCTAGGAGTTGCCATTGACCAGCAACTCAAATTCAGAAGGCACATACCAACAACCATCACTAAAGTCCACAAAAAGCTAGGTTGCCTCTATCACTGTAAAAGTTATCTAACCACCAAATCTTGAATTGCAATAGCCAGGACCCACCTCCTCTCTATTCTACTTTATAAATCCCCAGTTCTAACTAATCTTTACAAAACTGACCTTAATAAACTTTCCATCTGTTACAACAAAATCTCTAGATTCGCTACCAATGCCAAATCATGATCCCACCACTGCCTTTTCGTACAGGCCATGCACTGTCTTGAATTTCTGAACCTATTAAGGTACCACCAGCTCAGCCTAGCTCATCTAATTCTGTACTATCCTGAGAAAACCCCTGACCTGACTGGCATGCTGAACTTCTACAATTCAAATAGACAACTTCAGTCCTCCAACAAAGCCTTAATCGAAACTATCACATGCAAAAACAACCCTGAGGAATCAATATTTGCCCATGAAATAGCAAAAATATGGAACAACCTTCCCCCTGATCTCAGACTACAAAACTCCACACCCTCTTTCAAAACCCTACTTAAAACATACCTCTTCACCAACCATCTATACAACTGTAACTGAACCCCTGAAGCCTCATCTGCTCACTATTTCTACACCCCATCTCTCCTGGACAACACAAACAACACACTCTAACTATACCTATCCATGTGTGAGCAATAACCTGTATATGAGTGTGTGTGTGTGTGTGTGTGTGTGTGTGTGTGTGTGTGTGTGTGTGTGTGTGTGTGTGTGTATATATATATATATATATATATATACACACACACACACACACACACACACACACACACACACACACACATATGCTCTTACATGTATATTTGCTTGAATGTATATATGGAAACTTAAACATTTATATACTCTTATTCAGTTGTGAAATATCTTGCAGTGCTCTACCAGGTTCTTATCTACTCTCATTGTATATTTTGTACACTTGCATTTTCAACCAAAAGGGCTAATATCCTCTTATTATTACCAGTTATACTAACTCCTGTAAAGTCTACAATCTGTATGCTACTACTCTGCAATGCTTCTTTTGTAAATGTTTCTTGTCTCTGTAAACTTATAAAGTTTTTCTCCCCAGGACTCTGCTGAAAATGGACACTTGTTCTCCAGTTGGACTATCCTGGCAAACAAATGTTAAATAAATAAATAAATAAATATGAGTCACTGGCCTATCACTCCTCAACAGTGACAGCAATAGAGTTGCCTCAGTTTCCAGTTCTTTCCCTTGCTGTCCAGCTTCAAGTGAACATTTATACTGGTTTCCTGTGAAAGGCTCCAAAATACCTTCATATGGCAACTGACCTGTTGCTTCCCATTCTATTGTTTTCTCCTTAATTTGGATGTCTATTGCTCTATCCTGCTGCGGTGTTTTCTGAGTTAGAGTTTCTACACTGAATCCTTCACTTCACAGGTACTCCATAACCTCAGTTTCTGTTTCTTTAACTTCTCCATTATTGATCTACTTTTCTACTTTTCCTCTGTGTCTTCTTATTTTTTGAATCGTAAAGCTTTCCATGTCTGGAATCCTTTGCCTGTATTTCTCTTCAAATATCTTTGGTGTTGCTCTTTTTGTATTGATTAGTTTTGCTTTCTCCTTTGCATAAATATTATACCATACTATATCTCTTTTTCTTTCCCATGTCGATATTTCTTCTTTAGATGTCTCCTGATCATCCTGTTTCTCCTTACTTTGAGGACTCATTCCATCATGCTGTGATGCAACCTGTGTTAGACCTTCTACACCAAATCCTTCACTTTGCAAGCATTCCATAACTTCAACTTCTATTTTTTAATGTCTACTTTACTTATCTTCTTTTATACATTCCTTCTTTGTGACATTATTTTTTATTGTGAAAATTTCCATATCTGGATGCCTTTGCCTGTATTTCTCTTTGAATATCTTTGAGGCTGCCTTTTTTGTATTGATTAAGTTGGCATTTGAGTTTGCACAGATATTGCATCATATCAAATCTCTCTTTCTTTCCCATGTCCATATTTCTTTTTTATACTTTTCAAAAATCTCTAGGTTTTATTGTTCATATCTTCACACTTCCTCAGATGCTTCTTTTTCCAAACAGATCAAAGTTTCTTGGTCTATATAATGTTTTTCACAAATTTATTGTATTAATGAACACAGTTTTTTATTTGAAGCTTCCAACAGTTTTTCTTGTGGAAGTATTTTTCTTTCCTCTAGTTTCTCTCTTAATCTTTTTGTATATCTTGTGCCTGGAAATTCTGGATTTTTTGCATAACAGTAACAATGCATAATTTCTTTCTAATCCTCAATAGCCCACTCTATCATCTTCATGGCTCTTCTTTGGGCTATCAGTTTTTGTGTTTTTTGTGGACTGCTACGTCCTTCTATAACAGGGGGCATCCTCCCTCTGGGCCAGGCCTGGCCCCATTGTAGGAATGTTTCTGTATTTTGAGGATTCTACACTGCCATTTTTTTCCAGTCCTGGCACCAATGCACCTACCAGGATTGGGCACTTTCTGATCCTGGGTCTTGTGCACCCAGCTATCTTTTTGAATTTGTGACCTACTTCTGTCCATGATATATGGTATATGAAATACATTCTATATATCACTGTCGTCTTGATGAGATTTTGTGAAAAACAGGGTCCAACTCATGAAGGTACTCACCAAAACTTGAGGATGAATTCAGTTTTGGCAATACTACTCTCCTTTGCTTGCTGACTTATCCTCTCTCCATTTGGACCCCTCTGGCTGTATAGATTGGGAGATGATCCCTGAGACAGTGAGGCATTGTACATCAGGTGGTGTATTTTCTAAGGTCTAATACAGGATGCAGTCTAATAGGGAATTTGATGTCTTGCTAAAATGTGTGGGTCTATTAATAAGTTGTGTGAAACCAAATACATTCACATATGATGTAGGGGAGTCAGAGTTTATGTCCATCCAATTGACTTTCACATCATCTAGTAGTATTTTTTCTTAAGGAATTGTTAAGGATATCCAATGCAAGATATTTTCCAATATAGCTGTGTTGTCACCAGGAGGGATATAAAAAACAGTAATGCATGTTTGTTTATAATTGTTTAATTTCAGGGAAGTAATAAGAAGCTCTGCTGAATTGTGTTATTAGTTTGTTGAAAGGGGAAATGTGGTAGTTGTTGGGAAATATTAAAGCAATACCACCTCCCTTCCTCTTTATACAATTATTATGAATGATATTATAGCCAGGAGTTGTACTTTCAGAATTGTTTATACTGGGTTTAAGCCAAGTTTCAGTTACAGTGAGAATATCAAGCTCAGGTTGGGTTATCCAGGCATGTAGTTCAGCAATGTTATTTCTTATGCTTCAAATATTTATGGCAGCAAAAATCAGATTACTGAGGTTGAGGCTTGACTATTGTAGTGTTAGAGCAGTGTGTGGAAGAGAATTGTCTTGATGTTCATTGTGATAGGTGGGTCCAGGATTAGGGTGAATGTCTCCTCCTAGAAGGATTTTAGTATATTGGGGAATTATTGATACTTAATTTTTGGTGAGTATTTTTCCACCTAAGTTTGTTGTGGTTTTAGTTGCAATGAAGTTGATCAGCCTATATTTGTAGTAAAGGTGAGGGGCATCATTAAATGGGTTTGGTGTGATGGGTGAAGAGTGTAGGGAGGAAGTATGAATACGTGGTTGGAACAGAGATGAAGATATGCTGAGAGCTATTATAGAATCATGGTAGGGTGAGAGATTACCTAGTAACAGGAGAAGAATACAAGATATGCTGAGAAGTATCATGCTTAAGTAAAGGGATCTGTATGTTATAACTGGCAGGTAGTGAGGAAGTCGGTATCAAGAAGGAAAAGGAAGTTAAAGGGCAGAGGGATATTTAGTGGTGGTGGAGTCTCTAAGCTGATAGAGGGTAAGTAGGAAAAAGTATTTTCTATAAAGGAAGAGAGTCAGGTTGTCCTAGTATTTTCTGTGGGCTGTAAGGAATAAAAGGATTTAAAGGCTAGAGTATGAGAATGTAGTTAAAATAGGAAGAAGTCAGGGTTTATTGTGGGAAAAGTAGAAGATACAATGTAGAGGTGATGTTAGGGAGGGGTGTGATTATGAATAAATATAATGCAAAACAGAGGTGCCAGAAGCTGCTGAAGGGTGGGAGGGTGGAGAGCAACAGAGGCACTTGATGTAAAAAGGAGTATTTATTTATTAATTGAAAGAACTGGTTAATTGATATCTACTACATTAAGAAAAACAGACAGAATATGAAATATGTACATGTCTGTCAAGCCATGTAGAATATGCATACTGTGCCGCAACCAAGGGTGCAGCCAGAAAATTCCATTTTGTATTCATGAACTCCTTTTGTTGTCCCTCCAACCCACCTGGTGCTTCAAAAAATGAACACATCTTCCAACTGAATGCTGTTTGTACAGAGCAATTTCACTTTTAAATATAAATTATAAATCATTCATTGCAATTCATGTTAATAGATTAAAATATATTCTACCTTTCATAATTAATGAGGATCAAACTGGTTTTATTCTAAATAGAAATACTTATGACAGTATCAAAATAATAATCACAGTAAGTGACTATTTAAACAAAACAAAAGAGAATCTAACATTAATGAGTCTAGACATTAATAGTGCTTTTGACTCTGTGAATTGGAAATATCTTTTGTTAGTCTTACAGGAATGTAATTTTTCAAGTAATTTTACACATCTTATAAATCTTCTTTATGACAATTGTTTTGCATAAATTAAAATAGGTACTTTTACTTCTGATTCAATACAAATTTTGACTGGAACTAAACAAGGATACCCTCTTTCACCCCTGCTTTTCACTCTAATTATGGAACCTTTCGGTAATTTTATTAGCTCAAATTTAGGGTTCTACTTTTATATCATGAAACCCACAACACAGAACGTTATCTTTCTGAAATGGAAATAACGAATACTGAAAATCAAAATCGGCCCATTTTTCCCAGGGCAAGTAAACACTTACCCAGCATGGGTAAATATGCCCTGTTCTCCACTGTAGTGAGATCCTGGAGTTGGTATATATAGTTAGAGGGGGTGGGGCGCAGCTCCCCTACAATGGGAGGTGAGGGGTGCGTAACCCCCACCTAGGTGGGTTTTACATAGCCCAGAGTGGATTCATTAGGTTTTGAGCATGTGTTTACTTGCCCTGAGAAAAATCAGCCCTTCAGGATTTTCAGTATTTGTTATTTTTGTTTTGGGTTTCACAATATAAAAGTTGATCCCAAATTTAGACATAAAAGGCATTAGCATAAATGCAAATTTCATTTCTGAAATCCAGTTATTTGCTGATGACATTCTTCTGACACTGAGTGACAGTGATAGTTCCCTTTCTGCTGTTTTTAAGGCAATGGATGAGTTCCAAATAAATCTGGTCTCTCCTTTAATGATAACAAAACAAAAATACTACCCATAATTTCCAATATTGATAGGATAAATGATAGATTTTCTAAATATATTGTCAATGAGAGAAAAATGAACTGTTTAAGATAATTATAATAGATAACATTGATAATATAATAAACTAAATTTTTACTAACAGCATAATCAGTTTAAGGAATCTAATAAATAAATGGAACAAATTTTTCTTCACAATGGAAGAGAGAGTATCTATAACCAAAATGATTATTTTACCAAAAATTTTGTATGCTTTTCAGTTATTATCTTTGCATCCATCTAAAACATGTATTGAAGAAGTTAATACATTATTTTTTAAATTTCTTTGGTTCCCCAACAAATTAATAATTTCCTTAAATCATCATATAAGGTCCATCGACAGCAGAAGGGATTGGACTACCAGATCTAGAATTATTTTTTTTATCATCAAATATTAAAATGATATCTCTTTGGATAAATAACATTTACATGTCCAGATGCAAAGAGTTTCTAGTATGCCTCTTCATAAAATTTAAACATAAGAAACGCTAATCATAATCTTATATTACACAATAGTTTACATTGGTTCTAAAAGATTACTTTTCAGAAAGGAGTCACCAGATACATGACTTTTATTTTATTTCTGCTATATTAAATACCTGTAGAAACTTGGTTGATAGAAATCCAACATATAAGGCATGGATTTTTCTTCTTTTCCCTATAGCATACACTCAAAATAATATTTTCACTTCAAAGTTAGACTCGATTACATTTAAAGAAAAAAATCTGATATATTGGTTTCAATTAATGAATAATGAAAAATTGCAATCTGTTGATTATATCATAAGTAAATATGATTTAAGCAAATATTTGTGGTTGGATATATAATCTTGCAGACAATATGTAGAAGATAAAATTAAGTTAATGCAACCAAGGGTACGAGATCTTATCCCAAAATTAACTGAATTTGTAATACTAGTAATTCAATAAAACACATTGCGAGAGGGTCTCTTATCCAAATTATATAGAGTTGTGAGAAAAGAAACAGAAACCTGCAATGACAATCATTGGAATTATTTTATCCACATTAATAACAGACTCCAGATGAAGAGGATAAAATAATTTTAATATTTTCTAAACAAACAACTTTTTTGTTTAGATGGAAACTTTTTACTTGGAATTTCTTGCATAGATCTTTCTTCACACCTCATAAAATTGAATTAATGTTTAAAAATGAGCAAGTTTGTTGGAGATGTAAACAGGAGCTTAAAGCAGATTAGAAACAAATGTTCTTTGATTGCGTTGTACTTACACCCTATTCAAATAACATTAATCTTTTTTCAGACTTTATTTGAGGAAAATTTTTTTTATCTAAGTCATTAATTATTTTTATACCCTATTTCTGTTTGTGTTAAAAGAATGAAATACCCTCTTTTATGGTCCATTTTATCAATTGTGATGAAAGTTATAACCGAGAACTGGAAGAATGAAGCTACACCCTCTTTCAAAGACTTCACAAATATTGCAATTGAAGTATTTCATCTGGAAAGTATCACCATTAAATCAAGATCTACTAGAACTACCTCCTACTATAATATATGAACAAAGCTCAAGGAAATGCTTGATAAGCAAAAATAGATAAACTCATATCAATTGTAATGTATATCAATGTTTTGAGAATTTTCATGGTTTGTAGATACTCTTGTAAATAGTTGTTCTTGTTCATATTGTTCTTTTTTATGCTTACAAATTTGTGAATACAATTATTGTCATGATCAATTTGTTTAGTTAAAATCTACTAAAAACTTAAAAAAAGAACACATCTTTCAAAATGTTTCCCCCTTGCAGCTAATACATGTACTTATCATTTTTAGTGGTTCCCTCTAAAACTATTAAGGATAGTGTTTTTAGATTTGCAATCCTCTCTGTAAGCAAGTTATGTACTTGTTGTTGTTTGAGGCATTAATTAACATAGTTTAAAAATAATCTGACCTGTAAATAGATACGTTTCTGAATGATCCAAGGAAAAATGTACACTATAGAATATAAAGTATATGCCTGGCTACACCCTTGACTGCAACATGAAAATGGGAGACTATTACTGTTCCCTATATAATAGTATTATTTTTGGTTCTTAATTCATAGGAACACACCATTGATATGATCGAGATACATACCATGTGTCAGGTTGAAAAAAAATACAAAATGTATGTCTTTGTGAAACAAATAGCAAAAAGTACAGTTTTGTACCTACCATAAATGTAGATGTTCGAGGATTCCATTGCTGCAGTCCTTACTATTGGGTATAGTCCGCATCCAGTCGGCCCGAATACCAGATCAGGGCGCATTAGACCGTCAGGGTACTAATGCGCATGACATATCCTCAGTCTTTTCTTGCCCCAGATGTCAGAAGACCCTAAAAAGACAAGGCCCAAAATACCTGCACCAAAACATGACCAATATATACAAAAATATAAGCAGGTAAATCACCTACACAACCACCCCTAAACACAGAGGGGAAGGAGGGAGGTGGACTGCAGCAATGGAATCCTCGAACATCTACATTTATGGTAGGTACAAAACTGTACTATGTTCTTCGTCTTCCATTGCTGCAGTCCTTACTATTGGGTAGAATCCCAAAGCAGAGGTAAGGGAGGCTGGCAAATCATAAAGAAGCAGGAGCTGACAACATGCCTTGCAAAACAGCTGTGGCAAAACCAGCCCTAGACTTAGAATAGATAGGAAGGTGATAATGCTTAGAGAAAGTATGCACTGAACTCCAAGTAGCTGCTTCCAAAATATCCTTAGTTGCCACCCCCCGTAGGAATGCTGTTGAAGTGGCAGTAGCCCTAGTGGAATGAGGCCTAATCCCAGCTGGAACCTCCTTGCCATGATGGGAATAACAAAATGCAATGCAAAAGCCAATCCACCTAGAAATAGTTTGTTTTGACACAGGCTTGCCCTGCGAACTCAAAGCAAAAGAAACAAACAACTGCTGAGACTGCCTAAAATCCTTAGTCCTGCTTAAGTAATAAATAGCCTGTGTACATCTAAAGTATGCAAAACCTTTTCCCCTTTATTTTGGGGGTCTGCATAAAAGGTAGGCAAATGAATAGTTTGGTTTAAAGCCACACTAGAAACCACCTTAGGCATAAAGGAAGGATTAGTACGTAATGATACCCTATCCTTATGGAAAATCAAAAAAGGCTCGACTGCCATAAGGGCCTGCAACTCAGACACCCTTCTTGCAGAAGTAATAGCCAACAAAAAAGCAGTCTTCCATGACAAATATCTCAATTCAGCAGTAGCCGCAGGCTCAAAAGGTTGTAGAGTAAGTTTTTCCAACACAAAATTGAGATCCCAAGCAGGAGTAGGAGCTCGTGGGGTCTTATATTCTTAGCCCTCTAAGAAACTGCTTGAACAAAGGATGCGAAAACAATGGTGGGTCACAATCATAGTGAGCTGAGATTGCTGCAGCATGAATCTTGATGGAAGAGAAGGACAGACCCTTGTCCAGTAACTCAGTAAGATATTGAAGAGCCATACTCAAATTAGGCTCAGAAATCTCCAAATTCTTTGCTTTACTCCAAAATAAAAATCTCTTCCATTTTCTTTCCTTGTACTAGGTCTTCTAGCTTCCATAATCACATTTAAAACCTGTTGAGGAAGTTGAGACCTGCTGTGTTTCAACACAGAATATGCCAGGCTGTCAGATGAAGAGAGTGAAGCTTGACATTGAGCAGATGACCGTCCTGCTGGGATAACAGATGAGGAATCAAAGGTTAAGGCCATGGAGGCTTCTTTACCAGACTCCGTAGTAGAGGGTACCAGTGTTGCCGAGGCCAATCTGGAGCTATCAAAATCATCCTTGGCCTGTCCTGTCTGACCTTTAACAGTACCTTTGGAAGAAGAGGCAGAGGTGGAAAGGCATACAGATGAAGGTTTGTCCAACTGAAAGACAGAGCATCCACTTTCCAAGCTGTGTGATGAAACCCCTTTGTGCAAAACTGTGGCAGCTGGTGGTTTAGTGGAGAAGCGAACAGATCTATGTCTGGAGTTCCCCATGACACTGTCAATTTCTGAAATACATGAAGATCCAGTTTCCACTTGTGGGGATCCATGATTTGTCTGCTTAACACATCTGCTAAGGAGTTCTGTGCTCCTGGCAGAAACCTTGCCTGAAGAGTTAGGTGCAAGCGTAATGATCTCCCATAAAATCATTGCATGCCTGCATAGAGGATAAGAATGTGTTCCCCCTTGTTTGTTGAAGTACCACATGACAGTTGTGTCGTCTGTTAGAATCAACACCTGCCCTGGAAGAAGTAATTCCTTGAAAGCCAGCAATGCGAACCGGACTGCTAACATCTCCTTCATGTTGACATGTAGATGCTGTAGTCTGGCAGGCCACTTGTCTTGTATCCACTTTCCATTTAGATGAGCTCCCCAAGCAATGTCTGAGGCATCTGTCGGTAAAATCTGACTCGCCTCTGGCCGGGTCACAGAGAGTCCCTTGTTTAGGTGACATTCCTGATCCCACCACAAAAATTCTCTTTGAAGGCAAGGTATTATTTGAATGACAGTGTCTAAATCCTGGCAGTGCTGTGTCCATACAGTTTTGAGATACCATTGTAACTTCCTCATATGCAGTTTGGCATTGGGAAGCACCAGAATACAAGATGCCATGAACCCTAATGCTTGAAGGACTGTCTCTGCAGTCAGCACGGACTGATGAGATAGTTGATGGAAGTAAAGTGACAGACTCTTTTGTTTGTCCGGGGTTAAGGCCATCTGGGCTGCTGTATTCAGTCTCACACCCAGAAAGCACATGTCTTGAGAGGGTACTAGACTGGACTTTATTTCGTTCACAGAATACCCTAGGCATCTTAGCACTGCTATAAGATATTCCAGATGCTGTAGAAGGTCTTCCTTTTCTTGAGCCAGAATCAGGCAGTCGTCTAAATAAGGATAGATTTGAAGTCCTTGTAGCCTGAAGTAAGCTATCACTGGAGCCAGAACCTTTGTGACTACTCTGGGCAGTAGATAAGCCAAAGGGCAATGCAGAGAACTGATAATGAGAATCTCCAGCTTGAAACCGCAGATACTTCCTGTAACTTAGCCTGATATGCACATGAAGGTAAGCTTCCTTGAGATCTAAAGTTACCATCCAGTGATCTTTGCCCAGCAGGGGTAAAAGCTGTTGTAACGTCAACATCTTGAACTTGGGAATGTCCAGATAAGTGTTGAGGAGAGATAAATCCAAAAGCAGTCTCCACGTGTTCCCCTTCTCTGGTACTAGGAACATGCGAGAATAAAATCCTAGGCCCCTTTCTGATGCAGGGACTGGTTGAATGATGTCCAACACCCATCTGTCTTGAGTAATTAAATCCCAATTTTCTTTGAAAAGAGACAGTTGTCCTTCCAAAGGAGCTGCCAGGCGAGAATCTACTGGCAGTTGAAAAGCGGGTCATTGGGTCTGTTTACGAAAGGACTGACCCCTGCCCTCACCAGAAGTCTGAGCAGGTGAACTCCCTGTTCTAGGCCTAAAAGAACCTTGAGCCCTGCCCCTACCACGTCTAGACCTACCCCTAGACTGGGAATCATAAGCAGGATATGTCCACCCCTTAGCAGGCCAATTTCTACTAAACTTCGGTGGCTGTACCTGCAAAAATCTTTAACAGTTTGCATAGACTTAGCTTTGTCCTCCATTTTCTTTAAAACTGCTTCCACAGGTGAACCAAACAACACATCAGACTGTAAAGGAGCATCCAAAATCCGTGTCTTAACATGCTCAGCCAAATTTTGATCCCTCAACCAGGCATGCCTGCGAAGAACAGAACTAGTGGCAGCCACCCTCGAGGAGGCCTGCACAGCATCAAAACCACATTGCAAAGAATGCTTGCCCACTTGTTCAGACACATAAACTAAATCCAGCAAGTCTTTACAATCAATACCTTCCGCCAAAGCATCCACCTTAGATTTCAATTGTGAATGGAGATAATTTTGATATTTCAGCATGTGAAACTGACAATTCAACGCTCTCATGGCTAGAGTGGAAGAAGTATACACTTTCTTACCCCACCTATCTAACGCCCTTGCCTCTTTGTCAGTGGGAACAGGATTTTTAACCACAGAGGCCTTAACACCGTTAGGCCCTTGAGAAACAGTTTCTGGGTCCGCCCTAGGACTCTTAAACAAATACTTATGAGCTTATAGTACCTATCAGGTTTAACAGGAGCAGGAGGCAAAGAATCAGGGTTCAGGAAGCCTCTGCAAAACATCTTCCACCACATTCAACACAGGAGGTATAGCTAAGGGCCTATGCTGGGGTAAAAACAAGAATTCCCTAAGCCTCTTCCTGGAATCAGAGTAATCCTGGCCTTCCCATTTAAAGTGCTCCCTCATGGAATGCAGAGTCTCTGAAAATGAAAAATCCTCAGGAGGAGAAGCGAAGGAGTGGCATCATCCACATCAGAATCAGAATAATGAGGATACTCCTGCAAATCTTCCAGAAGATTCAGAAGCCCTGAACCCTGTTCAAAATTGTCAAACTCTGGTTCCACTCTAGGCCTCTTATCAGGAGGGCATAGAACCTCTAATCATAGTAATCAAATCTTCTGCCATTTTAAGCATATGTTTCTTAGGTACAGAACCCGAAGGCTAGGAGAAGCCCTACTGAAGCTGAAGTTGGCCTACCTCTAAAAGAAGTTTTGGCAACAGAAGGAGAGGCTCTAACTACTTTGGGAAGAGAGGGAAGAATAGTTACCTGAGAAGCCCCTCAGCCTGGCCTGCCTCCTGAGAGGTACATCCTGTAACAGTAAAGTTTCTGCCTGAGACTCTATAGAAACTCGGCAAAACCTCTGGCTCCACTGAGCCATCTAAAGAACCGATGTCCGGGACTGCCAGTTCATCAACCCTAGGCCCGTTGTTTTGTCCTTGCGCTTGGATGGCTTCCCAAACACTAATCTGGCACAGTCTAACCTCCTCTTAATAGTGCGTTTGTTAAACTTAGCACGCTCAGGCCCTAAACAAGGTATACACAATGTCTGGTAATCTCTATGAGGAATTTGTTTCCCACAAGAAATACAGTTATTCACTTTTTCTGACATCCGGTTAAATACTGAGGCAAGAAAAAAAATGTTCCCCCAACGGGTACTTAGCCAACTCGATTCGGTCTGAAACGAAATATTTCAGAACGCCAACCTGCACAAAACTGCTTCTGCATCGGATCTCGCGGCAAAAAGACTGAGGATACGCCCTGACCGACGCCAGCCTTATACTCTGGTATTCGGGCCGACTGGATGCGGACTATACCCAATAGTAAGGACTGCAGCAATGGAAGACGAAGAACATCCAGAGCATCCATATGATCAAATGAGACTACTTGTAGAATATAGCAATAAAGGAACATTTCTCTGTAGCCACACTAAGTATTGTATAGCAATTTATTCAGAATACTATATCATGACCTTCAGCTGCAAAATGTACTTAGATGGTGGTTCCAGCTTAAAGACACATATACAGTTTTGTCTTCTTATAATGCAGGGGAACAAGGCAAGTGACAAAAAGTAATTTATTGACACATCAATTAATAGAGAAGTTTTTAGGCCATTATTGTACTCAGAGTCCTGAGTGAAAGTTAATTATAACACCCATAATATAAACAAGAGTATAACACAAAATGTCAGGCCATGGCACTAAAGATTCATGAACTAAAACCACTGTGACTAGTCTTTGAAAGTTTATATCTCTGTCTTACTTTGATATTTAATAATAGAACTATCATATAAAAATAACAGAGACATCAGTTATGAAGCTCACTAAAACTGCAGTTTTGACCACAGAGCTTCTTAGTGCAACACACATCAATATTTCACCACATAGCTTTAGCTCTTTGACAGTATAACATTGTAGCATGGAGGAGATTTACTCCAAGTGCACTGGCAATGCAATAAAGAAGTATCTAAGACCATATTTTACTTACTGTACTGAGCAGAAGTTCACAAGTGTACCCATAATTGAAAACATAGTAAAATGCAAATGTCAGACTAGCAGTAAAAGCAGATGAACTCAAGCCAAAGACTATATTTCTGCCAGTTTTTGAAATTATTACAAACATTTCAGGTTATAACATGATACTGAGCTGCAAAACACACTTAGCAATGCAATTCTAGACACAGAGCTTCCAATGCAGCTTACCTCTGGACTTGGCTTCCACAGCTTTGTCTGTTTGAAATCATGGCATTGTAGTCACAGCATGTTACAGCTAAAACAAATATTTTTTTTCCTGGAAAATATGTAGTAGTTTTACATCTGAGATACTGTGAACTTAGTATACATATTATATTTTGTACATTAGCTTTTACTCAGCCTTTTCTGCAGAAGTCAAATTGCCCTTGAGTGGAAACAAAACATATTAATGGACTGTGACAACAAAAACCATAAGAAACTCAAACTTTTACTAGATATATATGAAACGTCATATGTCAGATTCCTGAAGACAGGTCACAATGAAAAAAAATTCAGCACATGTAATAGAGTATCATGGTACCAAACATGCACATGCTGTCCCAGTGGACTTTGCCATTTCTGAGAGTGTACATAGACTGTGGTGAGATTACATAAACATAATGATTATATAGCTGTTTGACAGATCCTGCACCCCCAGAAAACATACCAATAATCAATCAGAAGTGATTCTGAAACTATTTGATTTCAAACAAAATCAGTCCCAAACCTCCTGCACAGACTCAAATAGTACCCCAGTAGAAGCCAAGCACAGTGCAAGACTATCGCAACACAAACCCTTTGAAATGTTGACTTTGTTATCTGTACATAAGAAGTTTTACATCATTTCCCCATAGAAGATTAATTAAAAAAACATCTACAGGGACCTGTAAAAAGGTACTGATATAAAGTAAACATATCCCCCAGAATACTGTGCCACTTCTGAGAATGTACATTACATTTAACTGTGAAGGTATCACACAAATATACACTTGTCATCCCGCTCTTTGACTGATACTGCAATCCTCCCAAAAATCATATCAGTAAGCAATCGAAAGTTATCCTATCACAGACATTTGATTTCACACATCAGCTGCCCCCAGTTCTTTTCAGCAAAGGTCAAATAGCATCCAGAGATAAATAAACCTCCCTGAAAACCTAGATTTACCATCTGTATATAACAGGCCATATTCCAGTTACAAAAAGAGTTCAGAATAAAAAATGAAGAACTTCTTAGAAAGTATTTGCTACAAAATGCATACTGTTCCAGTGGAATATCTAACTTCTGAGACAGTTCACTACCTTTGGCTGCAAAAGAATCACATAAATATAATCGCCATATGGCACTTTGACAGGTCTTGTCCCCAACTTTCAAACTATATCAGTAATCAGTCAGGAGTGATCCTGTAAATCATCTGCCACTAGCTTTTTGTGCAGTGCACCTAGGTGAAAACACAGTATATTGCCATACTGTGAGAATAAAAGCCCTCTGAAATGCTAGTTTTACTAATTGTGTTTAGTAAGGCCATATTTCAGATCCAGAAGACAATTCACAATAAAAAGTATTTTGGTCCAAAACATGCATACCTTCCCAATGTAACGTGCTCCTGCTGAATAACTACACTATCTCTTACTTTGAAAGAATCATAGAAATGCAGTGATAATATTGAAGTTTAACAGATAAATAATCACTCAGAAGTGATCCTGTAACTGTCATTTGCATTTATGCATCACATGCCCCCAAAAATGATATCTACATTCTGTGTACTTGTAATGTCTCACTAACAAGAAAACAATAACACAACAGCCACAGTGTTATATTACAACTAGTTGCAGTTATTAGATAGAGACACTGACCCCTAAAAGATATTTTCATTTGATAGTTTTCAGGTAATGACCATGTATTTTTGCATGAAGCATACCTTCTCTCCTCCTGCCTCATAAAGGCATTCACCTTCTCTGTATACCTCGGATATCTGATTTTGAGGAACATCAAAAAAATGAGGACAATAACTTATTGCAGCCTCTCATTCTTCAACATATACATACTCCCAGCACTGGTTACTTGTAGCAATTCAGGCATAACTGTTTAACTTGTCTTTCTAACTGGCTTTTATATCTATCATAGGATTCTGACAAGTCTGCCCTGTGTGTTTTGAAGAATTGCACAATCTGCACCCTTCCTTATTAATATAACCGTCCTCTGGGTCCACACTGTTTGTGGAGAAAGGGAGCCAAATTAAGTGAGTCTACAGATCATCTCCATGCTAGCTACAGGTAACCAATGGCCATACTCAGTCTTCCCCAGACTAGCCATATCAATGACAACTTTGTATAACCCTTGTAACTGCCCTTTGCTTTCGTGCACAGCCTGCCCCTCTCCCCACACAGCCACAACCAGACATTTATGGAAATCACATCTCTTGTGGGTAAAGTGGCAAAATAAGAGTCTCAGTAATCAATTTCACTGCCACTATAGGGAATATATAACAGCCACCGTAATCTATTTCACTTCAACTATCGGGCACATTATCCCAAGTTGGCCTCCATAAATATTAAACGAAAAGCGATATAAGTGTATGATACTGTGGACAGTGTAAACTATTACCACCTGAGGTTATACACAGCTGAAAAGCACAGAATGGAAGTTGATCTATGTTTAAGTTTTCAGGCTCTCAGTCACTCTGATCTGTGAGAATGTTTTAGCCAGAAAACTAGAAATCAGTGTCACAATTCTACAGCACACATATTTCAATTAAAGCAAGACGTTAGTCATTCTAAGAAAAGTGAAAGTGGTGCATGCACAACATGCTTTCTTCTACAAAAATAATCTAGTAACACTCTTGGATGGCAAAAAAAAAAAAAAACAAAAGAAAAAAAAAAGGAATGAATCTTTTGTACCTGTTGTCTGAAGAAGTTGAATTACTGTTTTCAACAAAAGCGCTAACATAAACAGTTTCTTGGAGATTACCACTGCCTTGTTTGTTTTCACTCTTGAAGAGCAGAAAAACAGAAAGATGAAAAACTAAAAATGAATACATTTTTCAAGAGCACTGCAACTGCAGGATTATACAAAGGTAAACTACTGTAACTAAATTGACAAAGGTGAACTACTGTAATTAAATTATGTTTGTAGAAATCCACTAAAACACAATGGAAATGGTATAATATTGTTCTTAGGAAATATATATTAACAGCTGCTCTAGGCAGTAATTATGTTTTCTTGAAAAAGAGCTGTGGTAATATTTTGTAAATTAGTACTACTATACTGATAAGGACAGAGAGTTATTCTTTTTCTTGAACTTCTATCAAAAGTAGGAAATTACTTATTCTTTCCCAAGATGGAGTAATATGATGTAGGAAAAATAATATCACTTTGAGGCACTTTTAATAAATTTCAGTGAATAACTTAATCATAGCTCTAAGCAAAAGATTGCAGAGGCGCCTCCTAGAGTGAGGAGACCACAGACGCAAAGTAACAGACTTACAGAGAAGAACCCTCATCAATATTTTGCTCACTGCTATATCATCAGCTCATTACCTTCATACAGTTTATTACTGTGTGAAATACAGCCTCTTTATAAACTCTTCACTCAATTTTTTAAATGTTTTTAACAAAATAATAAATTAATACAGTATAATAAAAAATAACTAGCAGTAATTATTTAACCAAAAGAAACTATTTAAAATATATACAAAGGCCTAAAATAGATTTAAAGCATTACATATCTAGATGGCTATCTTTATAAACTCTTGTAACTCTAATATATCCAAACATATATATATATATATAAATATATATATATAGAACATTCACACACATTCCCAACCACACACTCACACACTTGCGATTCTACATACATGCACTCACACACAAAAATACTGAAGTTAAGATTATGACCATAATCCTTCAAAACTGTCTGCCTCCTAACACCTCTGTATTTAGATTTTCTATGGCTTGCATTTTTGAATAAGAAGTATGAACCTCTACTGACAGGCATTGGTGACTTTAGTTCTTGCTGGGTGACTTACCAGAAAAATAAAATGTTATGAGTGGCAGACAGGAGGAAATAGGCACAATCAGGGACATTCATCTTACAAAAATCATGGGAGTTTTGAGGAATACTTTCTCCATATCAAATATTTTGCAGTAACAGGACAAAGCAAGGCAATGCACTGTATTTTTTTTTTTTTTGCAGCCAGTCATGATGCACAACTGCACTACTAGCTGAGTTAAGTACAAACTTGCAGTGTTAAAGATTGTGCTGCATTTTATTTTTCTGTCTAATTGTTTCATAGAATACTGTGGTTTCTCTCTGTCTCTGCAGTTAATTTCCCACTCACCCTTCCTGTTCTTGTTCTGGTATTAATCTTGGTGGGTTTGGAATTGCCCGCCCCGCCTGTAAATTTGTGTTTGAACACTCCTCCTGAGTCTATCTCATTTGCTTACTCAACCGAGTACAGTGAGATCATATTTTGACTACAGACACTCCTACCAGTCTCATCTGTTCAGCTCTATCCCAGCTCTATTCCAGTCTAGTGTCACTAGTTCATTCTACCTAATACAGAGAGAATATTTGTGAAGGGCAAGCCACTTAGGTCCTTAATTTTGAATTATCTTCTGTTTCTCCTTTCTCCCTTTCCACTTTCCAAAAAAAATGTCTAAGCTTGTTTCCTGCCTTTCCTGTAACTAGTCTAGTCCAGATACAGATTTGCTGTAACCAGGACTGTTTGTAAGCTTCTGAGCCCCCAAAGCCTTTCTGTGCTGGAGGGAAGCCTTCTAGCTTATCAGTGGGAGTGGTAAGCACTAGGTAGCTTATCTACCACAAGAGTGGTTTCTGGCCCAGAAATTGTAGTTTATTGGCCGTTTGGGCAGTTTTTCCATCTCTTTCAACTTTCTGGTTTAAAAGGCTGCTTCTGCGCTTGTTTCCCACCTTTCCTGTAACTAGTCTAGTCCAGATACAGATTTGCTGTATCCAGGACTGTTTGTAAGCTTCTGAGCCTCCCAAGCCTTTCTGTGTTGGAGGAAAGCATTCTAGCTTATCAGTGGGAGTGGTAAGCACTATGTAGCCTATCTACCACAAGATCCAGGTACAGATTCTTAGTTTTAGCACTTGAATTTGCTTATTCGTGCTCAGCACTTGTTCAGAAATTGTTGTTATCACTAAATAAGCTACAAATTACTACAGCACACAACCTTCCTCTTTACCTAGAGGAAAATAGTTTCTGTACTTCCTTTCCCCACTTGCTTAGAGAAAAACAGCTGTTATACTCACTTTCCTCATTTGTCTAGAGGAAAGTAGTTTTTTTATTCAGGCATGTCCAAGGGTCAACTCCCAGTGTTCTCTCCTGGCTATCTGATGAATCTGAGTATCTTGGGGCAATGTAGCAATTGCCTCATGTACACAGACAACCCTCTCCTCCTACCACCCAACACCACAACCTGTGAGAGATACACTTATCTAGCCAAACTGGAGGTAAAGCTCTCTTTAACCAAGACTGTACTTGACAGTCAAGAGGAGAAGGTAAACACTTGCACTACACCACACTCATTACATAGTCCCACTAAACCTACACCACCAAAATCTACACATAGAAACAAAAAACATTCGGGAGGCTCTCAATAATAATCTGCTCAAGCAATAGAGACCTCCAAAGCAGAAATGCAAGAAACTTCCACCCCCCAGCACAACCCAATTAACACATAGCCCACTCAGTGTGCCTATAAACCACAGCCCATAAGGCAAAACAACATAGCCAACACACTAGTCATAGGTGACTCTATAGTCAGGCACATTGATGTCCCACTCACCAGGCTAAACAAGGAGAAGGTTACTGTCAGCTGCCTGTCGGGTGCCAGGATCTGCCACATAACCCACACACTCAGGTCACTCCACATGTACAAATATGACTCTACAATACAGTTACGACTGCTGAATCCTACACAAATGCACTCTATAAGCACTTACACGAGTGCATGGATTGTGCTATCCTAAACAGAACCAAGACATTATCCTCCAAAAAAAGGAAGCCAATCTGGTGGTCCCCTGCCATAAACAAACACTGCAACAGAAGGAAGAAACTGTTGCAAAAGAGAGTAAAATCCCATAAGTGGAGGAGCACCCTGGTCAGCCACAGTAAGAAGCTGAGATCCCTTATAAGATTCTCCAAAGTTAGCTATGAAAACAAAATTGCCACTGATTCTAAGGGCAACCACAAAGCATTCTATAGCTATGTCAAGAATCTCATTGGCAACACCCAAATCTGCTCTGAGTTACAGCACAACAGCATGAAAATTACAGAACCAAATGATATTGTTAACATCCTGGCAGATAGGTTCAGTGCTAACTTTACCCCCCTCTCACCCCCTAAAGGGCCCATATCTATACAGGAAGAATGCAGAGTCTCTGTAATCACATCTCTGCAGGTAAAAGCTGCACTCTCTAAAACCAAAAACACAGCATCCATTGGACCGGACAAAATTCCAGGCTGCATTTTACATGAACTTCAGAATGAACTGGCTACCCACCTAAGCACCATGTTCAATCATAGTCTCACATCAGGCTTTGTGCCTGTTGAATGGTGCACAGCAACAGTTATCCCACTCCACAAAGGGGGAGCCACCACTGATCCCGGGAACTGTCACCTATTAGCCTGATGAGCCTGGTCTGCAAGGTCATGGAACGTATCATCATGGAACTCATAAACAAAGACATGGGTAACCTCCAAACTCTGAACTCCACCCAGTTTGGGTTTGTGAAAGGCAGATCATGCCTCCTGAACCTGATCAACTTATCTGAGGCAGTCTCCAAAGCTGTAGACGAGGGTAAGGTGGTTCACACAGCCTATCTTGACCTCGTCAAGAATTTTGATACCATCCCCCATTCTGAAATTATAGCTAAATTCACTAAACTAGGCATAAATCCCTATGTCACAAAATGGGTTGCCAACTGGCTCACTGACAGAACCCGCACTGTAAAAGTTGCAGACTCCAAATCTGACTTCAAACCAGTGACAAGTGGAGTACTACAGGGTTCAGTCCTGGGACCTCTCCTGTTTGCTATCTACTTCTCTAAAGTACAGGCTAACACAGAAGGCCTCTGGCTAATGAAGTTCACAGATGACTGCAAACTAGGAACCATAGTCGAGTCCCCAAATGATGTGGACATGCTACAGAAGGGCCTCGCTGAGACAGATGCCTGGTGTCAGAAGCATGTCTTCAAGCTCAATGCCAAAAAGTGCATTGTCATCCCCTTTGGTAAAAACTCTGTACCCATGAACTACCACATAAATGGCAGTCATCTTAATGCTGAATGTGTTATAAGAAACCTTGGGACTCAGGTGGACAGTACTTTCTCCTTTGATAATCACATCACCACAGTAGTCAGGAAATCCTTCTATGTGGCACACCTCATCACAAAAGGGTTCTCATCCAGGATAAAAGAAGTAATTGTTCCCCTCTACTCGGCACTTATTAGACCCATTATAGAGTACAAAGCCCTTTTTGGAATGTACCTCACAAGACATCTGCAGCAGCTGGAAAGGCCACAGAAGTAGTTCACAAAGAGGATTACTGGCCTCAAACAGATGCCCTACACTGACCGTCTCAAAAAACTCCAGCTTTACTCTGTAACATATCACCTACTCCGAGGAGATCTCTGCCTAACATAGGAAGTCCCTATTTCCCATCCACTCATCAAGATTTTTCTTGAAGAGTGCTAATATGTGCTTTGTTTGATATAGATAGGTAGTTTGTTCCAGAGTATGGGAAGTCTTTGGGACAGGAATCTATCCCTCCAGCATGTTCTGTTTATTGTAGTGACAAGGTTTAGGTCCCTAGAGTGTGTAGCTCGGAGGGATTGGGATTTCTTTAAGTGGAGCATGTCCAACAGCTTTGGATTTGATATAGCTTTGTATTGGCAGAGATCGCCTCTGAGTAGGCGATATGCGACGGAGTAAAGCTGGAGTTTTTTGAGACGGTCTGTGTAGGGCATCTGTTTGAGGCTGGTAATCCTCTTTGTGAGGTATTTCTGCAGCCTTTCTAGTTGTTGTAGATGTCTTGTGAGGTACATACCAAAAGGGGCATTGTACTCTATAATGGGTCTAATGAGTGACAAGTAGAGGGGAACAATTACCTCTTTTTTCCTGGATGAGAACCCTTTTGTGATGAGGTGTGCCACATAGAAGGATTTTCTGACTACTGTGGTGATGTAATTATCAAAGGAGAGACTACTGTCCACCTGTGTCCCAAGGTCTCTTATCACACTTTCGGTGTTAAGTAGTCTACCACCTATGTGGTAGCTTATTTTTCCTCTGGATTATTGGAAGTCATTTCTTGCATCAAAGCTGGAGATTGAACTGCTTTTTGCTGAACAGCTTCAGAATTCTTATGGCTGTATTCTCAAAAAGTGATTTAGCATCTGCTTGTTAATATATTGCACCATGATGATGCTAATATTAATGTATGATTGCACACTATCAGCTTAGTTTCAGTTCTTCCAGTGTGATAACAGAAACTCAGAAAAGAGAGCCAGTAAATTTGTCTTTTGTGGTAAATTTCAGTTACTGGCTAGTACGTGCATAGCCTGAATGCCAGCAAAGAAGAACTTTAGAAAACCTGAAAGAAAATCAACCGCAAAAGGTGTGAAGAAAACACTGGCTGGGAAGAATTTTGAAGCTGTTCAGCAAAAAGCAGTTCAAGCTCCAGCTTTGGTGCAAGAAATGACTTCCAATAATCTAGAGGAAAAATAAGTCAATTGTATTCAGAGATTATTAAAATAAATGAAACACTGAATGAATATATCAGTTCTAGTAACAAAAGGCTGAAAAAATTGAAGAAGCTTTAAACAGATATCCAGATGAGCTGATAAAACTGCAAAAATTGGATGTCAAAATGAAGAAAAGACTGCATGAGTATGGGACTGCTCAAGAAGAGATGTTTCAAAAAATGGAAGAATTAAAGGACAGAGCTTGCAAGGAAAACATCAGATTTTCTGCTATAGTTGAGAAACTGGAAGGAACAGACTACAATAATTTTATGAAAGCACAAATAAGCAACTGGCCAAGACCTCTAATAGTAAAGATGCAATATTACCAGCAGAAAAAGGTTGATTCTGACAAAACAGTGGCAGAAGGACAAAGTACTAAAAGTTGGAGACAGCAGAGTGGTTGTGAAAAGTGATAACTTACTAACACCAGGCAGAAGAGTAAATTTATTCCAGCAATCAGGAAATGTCAAGTGGCAAGCGTGAGAGTCAAGCTGCTGTATCCAGATATCTTCAGGATATTTTTCCTGAATGATGGTCATCACTTTTTTGTTTCAGAACATGCTAAAGAAGAAATACAAAAGTTTGTCCAACAAAGGGGGAGCTTTCAAGTAGAAGGGGACTCTGCTTCTTATTTTTCTGATAATAAAGTTCATAGAAAGAATTTGCCAGTGAAACCTTTTCCAGTGTTCCAAAAGAAAATGCTTAAGAATCAAAGAAAAACACAGAAATTGACTAGAAGAACTAGAAGTATATTGAAAATGAACCAGAGACTAGAGTTGGGAGATGGAGTTCAGCAGGAAGAAAACCAGCAACTCTGAAATTAATGAATAAATGTGGGATTACAAAGCATCAATCATATTTGTGAAATATGGTTGAACAAGAAAAACTGGAAATATTGGACTTGTTTGCCCTACTTCATGTAGTTAACATCTGGATGAACATTAAGGAGAGGGGTAGAGAAAGAAAAGAGGTAACTGTAAGTAAAACAATTTTTGTTCTTAACAGTGTTTCTATAAAATATGACATATACCGAGTGTTACATAGTAAAGCATTTCCAGTTAGTTTTGTGTGTTATAGGAATACTAAAGTAAACAGATGCCCCCTTCTTTCTTTCTTTCTTTCTTTCTTTTTCTTTTTCTTTCTTTCTTTCTTTTTCTTTCTTCTTGTTTAGTTTTAAGAAATAGAGGCATTGCAACATAAAAAGAGAAGAAAGCTTGGGCAAAAGCATGTTTAAATAGTAGGCTGTAATCTTGGGTTGTATACACGGTAATACAGATTATGATATTAGTAAAATGTATATGCTTTTTCTTACTTTTGCAGTAGGGTTGACTGGATTAAGATCCCTGGCTTAATCTAACAACAAGTTTTAAGTGGAAGCATGTAAATAAGAGAATATTCCAGTGCTGTACAAGAAATCCACTGTTCTAAGTCCATTTAAAAAGCTTTTTAAACTGTCTGAAGAAGTTTCTTATGGTAGAAATGAAAGCGCTAATTTTATATGTGTTTTGATTAAATAAAGTGTGTTTTCCATGGATAAACAGACTTAGAACATTGGATTTTACATTTTTTGTACACCACTGGAGTATTCACATTTCCTGCTTTCCGGTCTGGTTTTCTTCAGTTTGTGGTTTTCTGGCTTACTGGTAGTTTGTTGTAAATAAGAGAATATTGAATGTAAGGAAAAGTTTTCCTTTAGCAAACAAATGTTTACAATGTAAAATGAGACGCTTGCAGCTGAAAGTAGCTGTGTATCTGGATCTCATGTTTCAATGGAGACAAGCTAATAACAGGACAATAAAAGTAGAATATTTTTTCTCTCTCAATGGCTAAAATATAATGCTTTCTGAAAGCATTCATGTTGTTTTCTACATCTGGGAGTGGAAAAAAGGTATGACAAAAACAGATAGCACTTAGTGTAAGTAGAAGCACAGGCAGCATCATGTGTCTTAGCATGGAAAACCTTATTATAGGTCAATTAAATCATGTGAGTGTAACTGCCAATATGGAACAATTGTTCCTATTAGGAGGGTTAAACTTCATTATTGGAAGATGCACATAGTTTTATGTGTATGTATTAAGTTAATAGGTTTGTTCTGGAGGGTGTTTTTTTTGAGGGCTTTCATTAAAAAAATGTTTTGTAAGATGTGACATAGGTTTAAATGGATATGACAAGAAACAACTGTATAAAAGATCAACCTGCCAAAAATTAGTATATGCATGTAAGACATGAGATTAAACCATACATAAAAAAGCTGTTACACATAACAGATGGGAATAATCACTTCTTATCATAGTAACAACACTTTCCATATTATCTTTGAACATGTATATACAAAAAATGAAAGAGTAATGAACTATATTTAAAAATGCAGCATGCAAACAGTTATGCTACAAGAGACACATTTGCAAAGATTTGAGCATCTGAATTTGGTAAAGGATTTCAGAATGGTTAGTCAACAGAATATCTGGGACAAAGGAATAGTAGAATAGTTATATTAATTGCTAGAGGAGCTCCAATTGTGACAGAAGAGGGAAAAAAGATAATAATGGCAGATTTGTAGTAGTAAGGGATGACTGGCAAGGGAGGAAGATTACGCTGGCATGTATTTATATTCCACATAAAACTGCTACAATGGAGCTTAAGAAAATTCTGGAAGAAATAATTAGCTTTCTTCAGGGAATATTATGTATATGCAGGGACTGGAGTTTGATTTGCAACAGTGAGGATGTACCTGTGGACTTATTAGGGAAAATATAACAAGAGGGTAGACTTTTGAAGAAATTTATGAAAATATTTGGTACTAAAAATGTGAATTCAATAGTAGGAGCTCAGAGAGAATTTACTTATTATTCCCCAAAGTACAAAAACTGGGCTAGGCTAAACAGAAATCATACATCACAGGAAAGTGTGCATGTAGCTGAAAGTTTTGATACACATCCAATAACCTTTTCAGATTATGGACCAATAATAGCTAAAGTAAAAATGCAGAGTAATGAAATAAAAATCTGACACTGGCATTTCCCCACCTATATGTTAAACAGTGGAATTTAGGGACTGGGTAGTGGAAATTATTCACAAGTTATTAGGGAAGATAGTAATTTCTTCAGAAACTATAGGTAGGGAATGGGATAAAATGAAAGTAGAGTTTAAAAATAAGGAAGAAATAAAAAGTAGATATCATTATGAAGTAACAGGAATTATTTATAGGGATTGGCAAAGGTTAAAGTATTGCAAAATAAGGGGAATCTCACTGAACAAGAAGAGGTGCAACTACAGACTGCTAAAGAGAAAATAAGGGAGTATCTGAATAATATGCATAAGTTTAGAAAGAGTGCTGTTACGCAACTGTTTTTTAAATACCTCTATTAAATTATCACTTGTGACATAGGCATGTTTGCATTTATATAAAAGTAATCAAATTGTATTAACAAGTTAAAATTAACAAATATTATGCTTCAAATATATTGCTATATATCATATAACCTAAGCAACATTGCATAAATTATTCAATTCCTGCCCCTTCTTTTAAAGAAGAAACAACTTTATTAAACCATCATTTAATGACACAAGCAATCATATATTTATATAAATGAAAACAAAACATACTGACACAGTCCTAGTTGTAATATTTTTTATCACAAACCATACTGACACACTCCCAGATGCAAACAGTATACGTAATTTTTTTGATAATAACTCCAGAGCACTAAAGCTTTTAGCACAATGTCTCAGACAACAGAAAGTAGAAAGGGATGTTGCCAAGCTTAGGCAGCCCATAGCAAGGAAATTAACCAGCAATTTTGTAGAGGTTTTAGAAATAATTTTAGAAATGTTATGAAAATCTGTATAAAGCAGAGAAATATGGAAATCAAGAAAAAGTACAGATGGAAATATTTATGGAAGAAATAAATATACCAAGGTTAGAGGTAGATGAGTCCAAATTAATGACAGTTAGGAGAAGGTGAGATAAAAATGGTGATGTATGACCAATCCACAGGAAATAATCTAGTAATAGATGGTGTTCCTGTAGAAGTTTAGAAGCTAGGAGGGAAGAGAATGACAAAGATCTGGAAGGTTCTGTTTAACAGTATTTTAAAAGGAGGAGAAGCACCAACATCCTAGAAGAAAGCTGTGGTGACTGTAATACCTAACGATGGTAGAGACCCATCATATTCAGCTTCATATAGGGCCATTTTTTTCTAAACCATGATTATAAAGCATTTATAACTGTATTGGCTGAAGGAATGGCAATAGTGTTGCCAAAACTGAAAGATATGGATCAATGTGGTTTTGTGAAGGGAAGGAAAACATTTGACAAAATTAATAGAACAGTAATGATCTAGAGGAAAGCAGAATGTAAGAAAATATCACTATTGTTGGTGAGTCTTGATGCAGAGAAAGCATTTGACAGAGTAAGCCGAGATTTTATGAGTAGGACAATGGAACCATTTGCATCCCCTAACACAATAAAGATTGATTAGAAGAATATATGAGGGATCAAAGGCAAAAATTAAAGTGGGGGGGGGTTCCTCTTGCATAAGCTCTGCTTGAAAAGAGGAACCAGGTAGGGGTGTCATCTTACCCCTTTATTATATGCATTATATTTAAAACCATTGACAAAGAAAATAAGAGACCCAGAAATTCAAGGATATAATTGGTATCATAATCAAGAAAAATTGGCTTTATCTGCAGATGATAATATCTTGTACCTGATAAAACCAGAAAAGGAGATTTCCGTGTAGTGGAACATTATGAGATGGTTTCAAGTCTTTTGGGGATACACCAGTGGCAGCTGGTGACTTCAAATTAAAGGGGGGCTGCAAGAGACAGATGAATGGGTGGGGTCAATGGGAGGGGTGTGGCCAATTAGAAAGGGGAGGGGCTATGTTCAAAACCACAAAAACTGTAACTTTAATTAAATACGCTGCCCTGGGTGCCAAACTATCATTATGAGAATCCAATCAAGACAAAATGAAGTGTCGAAGAAAAAAAATATTTCAGTGCATTGGCTACATGACAGCTTACTTAATAGCTAGATGGAAACAAAAAGGTTGTGAGGCATGAAAAAATAAATTACTTTTTAAAAATATATTACTGGAATGCCAGTCAAAATGAAGTATAAAAAAACAAGCAGCACGCAACTCAAACCACTTCTCCTTGCACTGCAGTTCTAACTATAATTTATATTCAGCTTTATTAAAGTACCAAGCAACATGCTGAAAGTAGCAATCTCTGTGATACCCCCACTTGTAAAAATGTTTCTTATCCAAAAAAGACCTGCTGCTTGACAACTATCTACTTGTTTCATGGGGAAAACATGATCAAAGTAAAAAATGAAAAGCAAACAAGAAACAAGCTCAAGATACATTGCTTAAAGGATTACTATACAGGTAATGGACCATGCATGATAGATGGCATTCTGTTTGGTTTACAGGTAAAGCCTGCAAAGATGACTGCAAGTCTCCAACAAATGTAATGAGCTTCTTAAAATAATGTAATCCGGTCCTTTATTACAAATACTGTCATATGCATTTCAATACCCAGGGCTTATACATTATCTAGTTATGTAAGTATTCTCTGCATGGCAACAATAGAAAGGCTTTCAATGGTGGCAGTTCTTTAACAGTATGCTTATTAAAGCTTACTTGCATCTTACAATCTCAGACAAGCTTACCTGAAGGTCATTAAAGCATTGCTAGCTAAACACAGAGCAATAGGCACTTTCTGAGTAATAATAAGCATAAATCAACAGTATAAAAACAGGACAGAAACCAGAACATTCTGCAAAATCAAGAACAAAATAAAAGTAGCACTTGTGTCTACCTTGGATGGGGGATACTCTGCACATTTACACTGCATAACTGCTCCTTGCCTTGCTTGGACACATCCAGAGTCACTACATGGGGGAGTGGGGTGCAACAAGTATGTCACAATTTGAAATGTCTCTGGCTGACTGTGATGGCCCTGACACATTTGTTATACCTCTCAACCTCAGAACAAGAAATGAGGACAGAGCCATGCATAGAAGTGGGACAAAGGCCAAAAAAATGAGGACATTTTTTAAATATTGCTCTTATAAACTTAGAAAGATAATAGAATAGTAGGTCTTGAATTATTATGAATTTTCTGAAAGGTGCGAAATCCGAAACTCAAGTGTCTGTCATTATTTTCTAACTTCAGTCTTTAATGATTTGCCACTAATTTGTCAAAAAACACAATTTTTTATGAAAAATGGACCAAAAATGTGATGCAAAAATATAAATTAGCCACACAATACAGCTGGGAACCTGTCAAAGAAGGGACACTTTTTTAATATAAGTACTGCTAACTTGAGCAGCTGACAAAATAAAAGAATCTACATGCATTTCTGAAATAAAAGTAATCTATAACTCTGATTATTATAGTTATTTCTTAATTGTAAGCCCTCCATGTTTTCTTCCAAAATTGCTATTTTGTGGCAGGATTATTAGGGGAAGAGCAACATTTTGAGCCAAAACTGGGGACAGTTGAGAGGTTTGGCTATGCCTAATTCTATAAAGCAATTTATTTGCACATACCTCTCAACCTGTTAATGGAGGAAATCTGGACAAGGCCAAATATACTGGGGGAACATATAAACATTACTTTAAATTGTTGTATAAACTGAAACAATTGATAGAATAACAGGTCTTGCTTTAGCATGCATTTTTCTTAAGGTTATGAAGTCTGAAACTCAGTGTCTGTCATTATTTAGTGACTTAATTCCTAAATTATTTGCCAGAAAACCACATATTTTATGAGGAACAAACCAAAAATAAGAAGCAAAAATCTATTCATTCTGTAAAAATCTGGACAGTTGAGAGGTATAGTTCAGCCAGGGCTGTCTTTGAGTTTGCCGCCCTTCCCCCTCACAAAATCATGGTCGAATGGAGCCTCCCCCCTGCAGCCATTCCAATGAACAATTACTTGGCTATTTCACCCCATTTACCATAAACACTAACGTGCATACTGCTTTACTTCTACGATGATTTGGACTTCATTTGAAAGTTTTATTTTGCATTTGACAGCACAAACACTAAGATATCTGCTAAATAAAGCAATGCAATCTCACGATGAAAACAGACTTAGCATTAAAATTTCTCTGCCCTTGAAACTCACATTCATTGAAACAGCATTGAAACCCACATTCAAATAAAATACATTTTGCCAGTTGCAGATAAAGATTAACTTTGCACTGTTTTCAAATCATAGGCCCCTTGGACACGAAACATACACATGGTCTTTGATACACCTTCCTGATTGTATTAAATTATATTCCGTGTACAATATAGTACAGTTGTTAGAGGGTGTTTCAAATTTGCTTTGAACATTTTTCCAATAAACAATGAAACAAAATGCATGCATGAATAATGACAAAATTGCCCGATTCAGAACATTTTTCCAGTAAACAATGAAACAAAATGCATGCACTAATAATGACAAAACTGCCCAATTCGGAACATTTCTATCATAAAAGTCTACTCAAACTTTTGCAGTCCACCAGTATCAGTGAATATGCACAATCTCTGAAGAAGTAAAAGTCATCTAAATAATTCTACATTAAAGAAATCGGTAACAAATGAAGAGGTTGCTGCTAGCAAACAACTTTATATTTCATTGTTTTATCTACAAATAAAGTGCCTGTTGCCCTTGAGGACTAAATTGCCTAAGTTGCATTAAAAAAAAATAAGCTAGTAATATTGCAATAGGGAATGGATGGCAAACTGATAACAGGTTCATAGTTACTAGGCATCTTCACCAAAAAGGACTACAGCATCCACCCCCTTTACAATACAGTACAGTATCAGCAATGCATCTATCTACTGTAGGAGTAGAACCCTCAGCCTTCTGCATCAAAAGCAAGCACACTACCTATTGTGCTATTAACAACACATGCAAACTCGGCATAAGCAGCACTAAACTTTTGTTCCCCTGCAGCTCTCAGCTTCTTGTAAAATCTACTCGACCCTCAGCTGCATCTCTGAACTTTGCAACACAAGAAATCTGGAAACATCCAAAATTTAGGGAGGGGGCAAAAGACCAAAATACAGAGACACATTTTAAACATTGCTTGTATAATGTTTGAAAGTTGCTAGAATAAAATGCTGTGTTACCACCATACATTTCACTGCCAAGTATTGAACCCAGAACCCTGTGCAAAACAGTCAGAGCAACATACCACTATGCCAAATCATGTGTTTTATGAAAAAAGGAAGACTGAAACTTAAATGGCTACCATTTAGTGAATTCAATTCTCACCATAGCTGTCAACATCTTAGCACAAAACACCTGAACAAAGCCAATAATGGGGGAATACAGCCCCCAAACATATTCAGTGAATTCAATTATCACCATAGCTCTCAACCTTAGCACAAAAAACCTGGATGAAGCCAATAATGGGGGAATACAGTCCAAAAATAGGGACAAATATCCATTGAGGACACCAGAGCAAACCCACACAAACACAGGGAGGATATGCAGACTCCACAGAAGGCACCCCAGCCAAGAATTAAACTAGACAACCTGTAGCTGTCAGGCAATAATGCTACCACTGCACTACTGGCTGTGCTAAGTAACAAAAATACAGAAACCACATATTTTATGAGGAACAGAACAGAAAAAATATGAGGCAAAAATCTGCAAATGTTTTACAAATGGTGGTGGGTAGGGAATTCAGGCTCTTGCTAGTTGGGCCCAAGGTACAGGGTTCAAGCCTTATTCTCTACCCACCACCATGTAGCAACTGAGGCATTACACACAGACCCCCCCCACACACACACACACACACACACACACACACACACACACACACACACACACACACACACACACACACACCCTACCTTCCGTAGCCAGCCTGATTAAGTCTTCCATAGCCTGATCACCTCCATAACTCTGCAAGCTAAGCCCGTGCATCCATAGCAGCCTGCCCAATCACCTCCATAATTCTGCAAGCTAAGTCCACAGCCCATGCAGGCTGTTTCTGGGATTCTTCACAAGACGTGAGTAGGCTGGAGCCTGCTTGTGATGCAGTCCAATGTGCTTCCAGTCTGTGCGATCGTCACCGCACAGACCTCTGGGCTGGCATGGAGGAGTTCCCTTTCTTCCCTATCTGGACTGCCTAACTGAGCAGTCTGGTGTTCAGGAAGTAAGCATGCATGCGTGCGTGGAGTTCTGGACTGCCTAACACAGCAGTCAGGAACTCAGCATGCATGCGTGAGTTACGAGACATTAATTTATTTATTTTTTTTCTACAGTAGGGGGACGCAATAATTTTTCTTTTTACAGGTGGGGGGTGCTGCACTCCTGCAGTCCTATAGCACGAGCCATCCCTGGGATACACAATTGTTGTTCTAACAAAGGCAATAGCTGCAAATTATGCACACACACATGAATTGGTTCAGCAATACCCATATTTATTTATTTATGTGTATTGGTTAAAATGATTATGTTATGGTAGCTAAGGATATGTAGAAAGAGAATAAACAAAAGATTGTACAAAACTGATAAATTGGAAGCTCTATTTTATGGATATGGATAGGAAGAGACAAGCATTGAAAATGTTTTTAGTCCCTTTAGTTTTAAAGACAGGTCAGGCATTTTTATCAACCAGTGAATAAGCTGTGACTAGCAATTAATAAAGAATTGAAGGATTTTATCTAGGAGGGGAAGAGGGCAATAAACAAGTGGGATAACTGCAGTGGTGCAGCTATTAGCACTGTTGCCTCACAGCAAGTGGTTCTCCAATTCAATTCTCAGCTGGGGTGCCTTCTGTGCAGAGTCTGCATGTCCTCCCTACATTCGTGTGGGTTCCCTCCGGGTGCTCCTCCAACAGTCCAAAGACATGCATTTTTTCCTGGGCCTCTGCTGAAAATGGGCTCTGTCCCAGTTGGACTTTCCCAGTTAACAAATGTTAAATCTTCTTCTTCTTTTGGCTTTTCCCGGTTAGGGGTCGCCACAGTGGATCACCATCCGCTCATGATTGGCAGTGGAGTTTTACAGTGTCGAGTTGTCAGCCCGGTGCCCAACCTTTCACAGAAGGCACACACATGCACACACTCACACCTAGGGCCAATTTAGTGTGTCCAATCCACCTACAGCATGTCTTTGGGATGTGGGAGGAAGCCGGAGCACCCAAAGAAAACCCTTGCAACCACAGGGAGGACATGCAGACTCCGCACAGAAGGCACCCCAGCTGAGGTTCAAACCGGAGAACCTCTTGCTGTGAGGCGGCAATGCTAACCACTGCACCACCATGGCCACCCAGTTAACAAATATTAAATAAAATAAATAAATAATTTGATCTTTCCAATAGAATGAGGTGGTTTGGGATTACGTGATTTGAAGGGATATTTCAGAGCCACACAATTAAGACCTCAATTATATAGCACAAGCAGAAAGCTATAATTCAAAGTCGAAAGGGATGATGATGAAACTGGTGGAGGCTCAAGAAATAGGGAAAGACTGGGATTTTGGATGCAGATCCTTAAGGAGAATAGCAATAGCCATTCAGAATATTATATTCATAAAGTAGCAGAAATTATTCCATGTACAAAGCCAACAATGGGAATGGAGAAAAAGGAGTTTGGAAATTGCATGCCCCTCTTGTAAATTTGTATTTGGATACTCCTTCTGGGCCTATCTCATTTGCTCAGTCAACTGAGTACAGTGAGGTCATATTCTGATTTCAGGCACTCCTACTGAGTACAAAGAGAGCATTTGGGAAGAAAAAAAAATTTTTTTCTAAGTTTGCTTCCTGCCTTTCCTGTAAGTACTCTAGTCCACATACATATTTGCTGTCTCCAGGACTATTTGTAAGCTTCTGAGCCCCCAAACCTTTCTGTGTTGGAGAGAAGCCTTCTAGCTTAATTTTTTTTTAGAACTAGCCAGTTTTTTAGTTTCAGCACTCAAATCTGTTTCATAGGTTCATAGATTAGTACTAAGCCAACTGCGCTTGTGAGCCATTTTTAGCCTAGCCAGTTATCCCTTGTGAGACTCAAACCCTGCACCTTGTGTTTGTAAGGCAAACACCTTACCCATTAGGCCACCCTCCCAACCCTTTCTTTGAGCTCAGCACTCGTTCTAAGCACTAAAGTTACAAATTACTACAGCACTCAACTTTCCTCACTTGTCTAGAGGAAAGCAGTTTGTAGTACTTAGTAAATAAGCACCTATCCAGTCATGTCTAAGGGTCAGTTCTCGGTGTTTTCTCCTGTCTACCTGATGAATCTGGTAATCTTGGGGCAATGCAGCAATTGCCTCATGTACACAGACAACCCTCTCCTCCTACCACCCAACACTACAATCTGGGAGGGACGCACTTATATAGCCAAACTGGAAGCAAAGCTCTCTGCACCCAAGACTGGAATAGACAGTCAAGAGAAGAAGGTAAACACTTGCACCACACCACACTCATCACATAGTCCCTCAAAATCTACACCAGCAAAACACACACATAGAAACACAAAACACACACCTACATTCTTGGAGGCTCTCAATAAAAACCTGCCCAAGCAAGAGGGACCTCCAAAGCCAAAACCCAAGCAAACTACACCCCCCAACACAACCCAAATGACACATAGCCCACAATCTCAGTGTGCCACTCAACCATAGCCCATAAGGCATAAAAACGTACCCAACACTCTAGTCATAGATGACTCTATAGTCAGGCACACTGATGTTCAACTCACCAGGCTAAACAAGGAGAAAGTTACTGTCAACTGCCTGTCAGGTGCCAGGATCTGCCACATAAAGCATGCACTCAGGTCACTCCACAACAAGTACAAATATGACTCTGTCATTGTCCATGTTGGTGTGAATGACCTGAGATGTACCTCCCTGGACTACATGAAAAGAGACATGGAGGAGCTCTCCAATCTTGTAGCCCAGGCAGGTATGACCCTAGCCCTCAGTAGCATCCTGCCATCACCCAGAATGATACCACAGTACAAGGACAAAATGATTGACTTCAACAATTGGCTAAGCATCTGGTGTCATTCTAAGGGGATCCAGTATTTGTCTGCCTGGGATGACATGATCGACAGACCACGATGCTTTGCCAGAGAAGGCTTGCACCTGTCACCCTTGGGATTCCGGATACTGGCTAAGGCTCTTGCCACCCCTATAGTGCCTTTTTAAGCAAGGTTCAAATGACATATTCACCACCGTAAAAGGTACAAGCAAGCAAAATCTAAGGATAATGCTACTCAATGCTAAAAGTTTCAACCTCAAAATGCACTCACTCGAGGAACTCCTTAAAATAGAGAACATTGACATCTGTGCAGTGACAGAGAACTGGTTCAAAACTCCAGAGAGAGCACCCCTGCATTACCAGGCTATAATTCATACCACACCTTTTGGCCACCTAACCCGGACCAAAGCTCTAAAGGTGGAGGTGTGTCCATATTCATTAAGGATATCCACACCTCCAGGCTAGCTGCACAGCATAATGCATCCAAGATTATCCAAATGCAACTAACTCTGGGCAAGACCGCAATCCAAACTGTAGCTTGTTACAGACCCCCCACCACCATGTCCCAGGATTCCCACTCCTCATTTCTTGATACACTGGAAAATATTAGGGTACAACACACCACCCTAATAATGGGTGATTTCAACTACCCCACCATTAACTGGGAAAACTACTCATGTACCAACACTTTTGCTCAATGTTTTCTGGAATTCATAAATTCCAACACCTTGGATCAACTTATTCATACACCCACCAGAGGCAGCAATATCCTAGACCTGGTCATTACCAACATGGGCGACCAGTGTTCCACAGCAGAAGACAGTTCCTCATTGGTCAGATTCGACCACAAGCTAATCACCCTAGACATCCACATCCCACCCCCACCCCCACCCCCATTAGGGAAACCACGGTAAAAAAACTTCTCCAAAGACAACTTCACACTTCTTAAGACAGAAGTGGCAAACTTCATGACACCCATGCAGACAGACAATAGAGGTATGACTGCTGAATCCTACACAAATCTACTTTATAAGCACTTACACGAGTGCATGGATCGTGCTATCCCTAACAGAACCAAGATGCTATCCTCCAAAAAAAAGGAAGCCAATCTGGTGGTCCTCTGCCATAAACAAACTGTACAACAGAAGAAAGAAACTGTTGCAAAAAAGTGTAAAATCTCATGACTGGAGGAGCTCCCTGGTCAGCCTCAGTAAGAAGCTGAGATCCCTCATAAAATCCTCCAAAGCTAATTATGAAAACAAAATTGCCACTGACTCTAAAGACAACCACAATGCATTCTATAGCTATGTCAAGAATCTCAATGGCAACACTCAGATCTGCTCTGAGTTACAACACAATGGCACTAGATATACAGAACCAACTGATATTGCCAACATCCTGGCAGACAGTTTCAGTGCTAACATTACCTCCCTCTCACCCCCTAGAGGGCCCATCTCTATACTAGAAGAATGCAAAGTTTCTGTAATCACAGCTGCACAGGTAAAAAACATACTCTCCAAAGCCAAAAACACAGCATCCATGGGACCTGACAATATCCCAGGCTGCGTTCTACATGAACTACAGAACAAACTGGCACCCCATCTAAGTACCATGTTCAATCATAGCCTCACCTCAGGCTTTGTGCCCACTGAATGGTGCACCATGATGGTTATCCAACTTCACAAAGGGGGAGTCATGATGGACCCCGGGAACTACTGCCCCATTAGCCTGATGAGCCTGGTCTGCAAGGCTATGGAACGTGTCATCATAGAACTCATAAACAAAGACACTGGTAATCTCCAAACTCTGGACCCCAACCAGTTTGGGTTTGTAAAAGGCAGATCATGTCTCCTAAATCTGATAGACTTCTTTGAAGCAGTCACCAAAGCCATAGATGAGGGTAAGGTGGTTCATACAGCCTATCTAGATCTCGCCAATGCTTTTGATACCATCCCCCACTCTGGAATTATAGATAAACTCACTAAACTAGGTATAAATCACTATGTCACAAGATGGGCTGTCAACTGGCTCATGGACAGAACCCACAATGTGAAAGTAGCAGACTCCAAATCTGACTTCCGACCAGTGACAAGTGGAGTACCACAGGGTTCAGTCCTGGATCCTCTCCTGTTTGGTATCTACTTCTCTGAAGTACAGGCTAACACAGAAAGTCTTTGGCTAATGAAGTTTGCAGATGACTGCAAACTGGGAGCCATAATAGAAACTCCTAATGATGTAGGCATCCTACAAAAGGGCCTCACTGAGACAGATGCCTGGTGTCAAAGCCATGGCCTGAAGCTCAATGCCAAAAAGTGCACTGTCATCCCCTTTGGTAAAAACTCTGTACCCATGAACTACCACATAGGTGGTAGTCTGCTTAACACTGAAAGTGTGATAAGAGACCTTGGGACACAGGTGGTCAGTAGTCTCTCCTTTGATAATCACACTGCCACAGTGGTCAGGAAATCCTTGTACATGGCACATCTCATCACAAAAGGTTTCTCATCCAGAAAAAAAGAGGTCATTGTTCCCCTCTACTCATCCCTCATTAGACCCATTATAGAGTACAGCGCCCTTTTTGGTATGTACCTCACAAGACATCTACAACAACTGGAGAGGCCACAGAAATACCTCACAAAGAGGATTACTGGCCTCAAACAGATACCCTACGCAGACAGTCTAAAAAAACTCTAGCTTTACTCCATCGCATATCGCCTATTCAGAGGCAATCTCTGCCTAACATACAAAGCTATGCCAAACCCAGAGCTGTTGGACATGCTCCACTTAAAGAAATCCACATCCCTCCGAACTACACACTGTAGGGACTAAAACCTTGTCACCACAATAAATAGAATATGCTGGAGGGATAGATTCCTGTCCCAGAGACTTCCCATACTCCAGAACAGACTACCTATCTATGTCAAACAGAGCTCCCCACTAGCACTCTTCAAGAAAAATCTTGATGATTGGATGGGAAATAGGAAACTCACCCCAGGGATCACTTCTGTGGCTCTGCTCGACAGGGGCACAGGAAAATAATTTTCTTGGGTGGCGAAAGCCAGGGTACATTTTTGGCTAGGCTTATATAAGTCCTAGGGCCAACAGCTAAGTACCTACCTATGAACCTATGAGTCTGACATTAGGGATGACTGCAATTAGGGATAAAGAGAATAGGCAAGAGGGAGCTGGAATTTACTGGAGAAAACTGGCAAAGGAACCAAAGTATTGGGAGCAAATAAGGTAAGAGAATGGAAAGAGGCCAAGAATAGAGTGGGACTGCAGGCTACAGACTACCTTCCCTATCAAGGACTGATATCAGAGTACAGGCAAAGAGAAAGGAATGGAGGATACTAAGTGAAAGACCAGCACTGGTAGAGTTCTCAGTTGAATTAGAATAGACTCTGCTTTTAAAAAGGGATAATTACTAGTGCATATAATATGTTACAAGATAACTGAAGGTATCAGTCAGAGGAGGTTAGAAAGGATTGGGAAGAGAGACTGGATAAGCAAAACAAAGAAACATTGGGAGGATATATGTATGGCTCACAAATATGCAAATAAGTCTAAAAGATTTAGGTTTTTGCTTGGAAGTGTTTGCACAGGCATTTTTATACCCCAAGCAGACTCCAAAGTGTTTTTCCTCAGGTAGACATCAAATGTTGGCGGTGTGATTGGAAAGAAAGAAGTACTTGCGGAACATAATTTTTGGGAGTGTAATGAGTTGGCAGACTTTGAAAATTCCTGACAGAGTACTTTGTCAGAAATACTCTGTCAGAAATACTGGGGAGCAAATTAGTATAATTAAGGAAATTATTTTTTTTAGTTGTGATACAGGATCTGAATTGCTTAGACATTGTAAGGCCTTGCTGAGTTTAATTCTGGTGGCTGCCAAAAAAGCAACTGCTAGAAAATGGAAGTCAAAGTCAAAACTAACCGTAACAGAAATAACAAATATATTAACAGTGACAAAAGGACTAGAAGTGAGATCTTTAGAAAAGGGTAGGAGCAAATTACACATAAAAATGGGAATTGTGGGAACAATACAAGAAGAACAATGTTTTGCAGGAGTAATGAGGTTTAAGGGAAGGCAGGAATTGAAAAAGCTCCTTAATGCTCATTTGACAATGGCTATAAAGAAGATTATAGTATATGTGATGTATAATATTTGTAACTGAAAGCTGCGGTGGTGGTGCTGTGATAGCGTTGTCACCTCACAGTAAGACGTTGTCCTGTTCGATTCTCACCTAAAGCATCTTCTGTGTGGAGACATGCGTGAATGGGCTTATCTTCGGTGAAGGTTGTGCATCAGGGCTGGCAACTCGGTACGTAAAAATCTACTGCCAATCATTAGCGGACCGGAGTTCCGCTGTGGCGACCCCTAACCGGGAAAAGCCGAAAGATACAACAACAACGTTTGTAACTGAAAATATCTCAATATGGTTTGTTTTCATTTATATAAATGTATGGTTGCCTATGTCATAAATGATAATTCAATAAAAATGTTTTTTGTTTAAAAAAATATATATATATATATATATATATATATATATATATATATATATATATATATATATATATATGTGTGTGTGTATGGGTCTACTTCACATGGTCGACAGTTCATTTCACCGGTTTTATTTGGTCGACAATTCATTTGATCGACAAGCAGTTTTATGTGGGGCTTCACCTCCCACACCCCCAATGTGGGCTGTGCCACACACCTAACTATATATATCAACTCCAGGGTCGCACAACATTGGGGAGGGAGGCAAATCTGCCTTTCGACCATATGAATTGTCGACCAAATAAATGTCGATCAAATGAACTGTCGACCATGTGAAGGTGACCCATATATATATATATATATATATATATATATATATATATATATATATATATATATGTATATGTATATATATATATATATATATATATATATATATATATATATATATATATGTATATATATATATATATATATATATATATATATATATATATATACACATATAAATGTATGATATTACATACAGAAGCTTATTTAAGTGCAACACATTACCACTTGGAGTGAGTCCTGCTCTTCCCATTTTACAAAGAAATATGAAAAAAATCTGCTTGAAGATTTAAATCTAGTTATGCACCTAGGTGATTTATTGTCAAAACAAAAAGTGAGCATCTCAGTATCTTGCTGAAAGTGTTACAAACCCTGCAAGCCAGTAGTCTGAGAGTAAAAAAAATCAAAATGAAAGTCAAAGATGGTGATGTTTGAGGTATGTGATGATAAAAAACAACCCATTGTTTGGCTGAGAAAGTAAAATGATTTATGATGCCCCTGTATACACACACACACACACACACACACACACACACACACACACACACACACACACACGTATAAAAATATTTTTTGTTTAGTGACCTAGCATGAACAATCTGTACAGAACTGGTGTACAGCACTAACACCCTTGTATTGATTTCTAAAGGAACAGAATCTGTAACACTGGAAACACCAGGAAGGGAATGCAATTAAAATGTCTAAATAGCTATTGATATTCAAGTGCTGTCAGCCTGCCTGGTCGTTTTTTGTTTGCGTTGGAACGTTTTGGTATCATCAAGACTTAACGCTTAATGCTTTGGCTGGTATACAGAGGTCTTGGTCTGGCGTTTATTTCACCAAGCCATTGGACAATGTTTGGACAATGTTTGTTTTGTTTATAAGGGTGAGTTATATTTGTTCTACATACACTCAGTGGGCTAAATTTTCCTTTGTATGAGTGTTTTAAACTCGCCTGGGACTGTTAGCTTGTTTTTGACGTTTCGTCAATCACGCCCTTTGGAAAGAACTTTTGGCCTCTGTGTATATGTTAAATACATTTTGACTGGGTGCGCGATCATTTAAACAGTATCATCTTATGGTGAATTGGTACTATCTGCGAGATTCAGGTATTTTTGTATACAGCCTATATAGCCCACATACAAGTCGATTTTCTAAAAAGGCGTTCCTGACTGGGATTTTCTCTACTTTTTTCATAAACAGAACATTTTGTATCATCATAGAGTCGTGATTTTGTGCGACTTATTACTGTGTTTTTGGCCTACATACTACTCTATTATTTGGGCGTTCTTTTCATCGACAAGAAGCATCTCCGTGGACTGTTGGAATTTGTGCATTTTTTGAAGGAAATATTTTGTTTAATGGGAAACCTATAACTATTTATTTTATTTCTAAACTCCGTTTTTTGTCAAAAGCGTTTGGGACTTTGTGGACTTGTTTCTTCATTGATAACGTTATCCCATGGTGCATTAGCACATATTTGGGCCTTTCTGATTAGATTAAATTTCTAGTGAATTGTTCTATCTATATATATGTTTTATAACAATTTAACATATGGTATATGGACAGTGTTCATTGTACTTATATATTTTATATGAGTTATTATTCAGGGCACTTAGTAGCATATACCAATATATCCTTGCATATAGGGAAGATTTCATCCAAATTTGGTAATTGTTGTGTATTTATGACTTTATATTATGCAATGATATTAATGTCATATTGTTAACTGGTCAGTTTGGGTCACAGTTTGTGTACTCATTTTCTAATATTGGATTATTATAACAAATATTCTTTACAAGCCTATTATACCAGCTTGATTTTGCAACCAGTGGCTATGTTACTAAACTTAATGATATTAGCTGATTTTCTTAGCTATTTCATGTTTATATTACAACTATAATAATTCAGTGTCACTATAGGCAGCAGCTTTTTTCACATCAGTGGGAGACATATATTTTTTTGCTTGTATGATAGGTTATAGCAATTTTGAGTAGTGTTATAATTATCCAAGAATTTATCATCAAACATTTGTTATTTCTTATGTTCACCAGTGGGATATACACCACCCATACGCTTATTTATTTTCTTATTATTAGTTATACATATAATTCTTTCTACACTAGTTGGGTTGCTTGATATCAACCCATATTCTTGTCTAAGTTCAGTTTCAGTGGATATATCTATTACTATAAGTGGCCCCCCCTTTTTTATTATGTGATTGGCTTTCTGCTATTCAAGCCCATTGGGTGTAACATATGGTCTGTGATTCATTTTTTGCCTTCATTACTCAAATACATTATGGGGAGATTTATTCTTCTGCTGGTTGTGCCTCAATAATTACATTTTGGCTGTGGGCTGTACATTTAAGGGAACGTAGTACTGAAAGAGTTTTTCTTTTCAGTCCAGTCTATTATTGTTCTCTTTTTCTTGACGTGGCAATTGTGTATTGGCCATTATTGTCTAAATTTCATTTATACTATAATGGATCTTTCTGAATTGGTTAGTGGATTATGTGCAGACAGAACAGATTTAACTGTTTTTGGTGTATGTTCAAGTGGTAGTTCTTCTAAGGATTCCCTAGGCCCCGAAACACTTTGTAGTTTGGCTTTTGATGATTTATATAAACATCTGAAGTTAATAAGATCTAATGTTTGGCATGCCAAGATTTTTAAGGCCTATATGGCCAAAGGGATTACACCTAAGGGCTTAAGGATTTGTATACAACGACATGTTGGTCAACCTGATGAGGAACTTTCTAACCAATGGTCCAAGATCCAACAGCAGGCCACAATGTCTTTTGTTGAGGCACTGGATAAATATTACGACAGAATCATTGATTCTGAAATCCATTTGGTTACCAATTTGAGTAATGAAGTGCAACAATATGGAGGGGAAGCATTTTTTCATAAATTTCTTTCTAAAATTACGAACGATTTAACTAATTTGGAGGTACAGCTAAAATCTAGAAAAATTAAGAAATTTCAAAGGGATGAACACGATTATCAGGGAGCCAATCCATTTAGTGTCCCCTCTAAACATGTTCATTTCAATCCTCACCCTTCTAGGACACCAAAAAGGAAGCGACCCAGGTCCATATTACGGAATAGACCAACTACCAATGGGTCTTCCACTGATGAGTTTTCATCACATACTGACAGTGACATGCAGCCAACATCGGATTCTCCGATCCCCAAGCGAACCCAGGGTTCACTCCCTTTAGGGGTAAATACAAACGGGGGGGCAGGAAACATAAAAAACGTCCAGAATATTCAGGGATTGTTACAAATGGTGACACAGAAATAGGCAATAACAACTCAAATGTTTTGAATTTATCTGATTTTACTCTGACTCCCACTCACATTGCAATATTAAACAAAGGTCTCACATTCATTCCTGGTTTTGTTGTTTCTGACGGCCGGTTGGTCCAGGATGTTTTGGATTTTTGTAGATTGTTAAATCTCAAATTACAGTTTGGTAGTGATGATGACTTTTCTGATGAGGACAAATTTATTTACCATAAGTCTAAATACATGCCTCCTATGCATCCTGTTGTGCAACTATTTCAAAACATGGTCCTCAAAGATTTACATTTTCATGGTTCAGAGTTTCGGTTTAAATTTAATAATTTATCCTTAAAAGAAAAACAAGCTGTGGATGAACTGTCACATAATAAGGATTTGGTAATTATTTCTGCTGACAAAGGTGGGGCAGTTGTTGTTTTGAATTGGATTGACTATAATAATGAGGCCTTGAGGCAGTTATCTGATAACAAATATTATGTGAAAATGTGTCTCAGCCCTATACATAGATTTAAACAACATATTGACGAATTTCTTTGTCATGCTAGGGATATTGGCCTCATTACTGACTTTACTTTACAACAGTTAACCATTTCTGATCTGACAAATCAATACATCTATTTTCTTCCTAAGATCCATAAGCACCCCACAAATCCACCAGGAAGACCTATTGTTTCTGGTCGTGGATATTTAACTGAACCATTGTCCTTATATTTGACTAAACATCTGAAGCCTTTGTTGACACATCTACGTTCACGCCTACAGGATACAACTGAATTCTTACAAATTATTTCAGATGTTCAATTGGAACCTGATTGGCTGATGTGTTCACTGGATGTAAGTGCTCTTTATACCAATATACCACATCGAGTTGGGTTGGATGCTTTAGCCTATTGGCTTAATGTTGCTTGCATTTATGATGATGATTTCAATAATTTTCTAGTGCAGATGGCTGAATTGGTTCTAACACAAAATGTATTTTTCTATGAGGATGTATGTTTTTGGCAAGTGAAAGGCACGGCGATGGGAGCATCTTTTGCTCCCATTTATGCCGACCTGTTTATGGCTTATATTGAAGCACAGATAATATATGATGCCAGCCACAATATTTACCTCCCAGAAATTGACATCTGGAGGAGGTATTTGGATGATTGCTGGATGGTGTGGAGGGCAGATGCTGAATACTTGATGGAATTTGTTTCATACCTCAACAATAACATTTGGGGGTTACAATTTACCATCAATTATAATGTGGAAACAATTACATTTTTGGATGTATTGATAATCAAACAGCAAGATGGCACTTTGGCTACTCAAGTATTCAGGAAATATCCGAAATATAATACTGTCCTTCACGCCTCCAGCTTTCATCCTCCTCATGTTGCCAGAAACATACCGAAATCACAATTCATTCGTTCTAGAAGAATCTGTTCTCAGCCTGAGGTTTTTGAAATGGATAGACTTGATCTCATCAACAGGTTCCGGGATAGAGGTTATCCCATGGGACATGTTATTAAAGCTAGCAACTGGGTTAAGACACGCACCAGGGAAGAGTTTTTGAAATATAAAAACAGGGACAATAGGGTCACACAGCCAATCAGGTTCGTGACCACCTATGCTAGGAACACCAATGCTTTAATGCATAGTATTCATACCAATTGGAATATTTTGTCTAATATTCCAGAGTTATCAGGTGTATTATCTGATCATTGTTTGTTCTCATTCAGGAAAGGGAGAAATCTTGCCTCCCATTTCAATCACTATAAACATACACATCATTATTGTTTTTCATCACTGAAGAAGGTTGTGCCATTTTTTGCCAGCCGAAACCGGTCTGACATGATGTTAATTTTATTATAATAAATTACTCATTGGATCCTATTCTATCTGCTGGCTATCCTTTTGTTTTGCTAAATAGCTATTGATATGTCATAAGTTTTTAGTACACTAGCAGTAACATTTTAGCAATAATCCATAACTGGTATGGATAATGCAAGGTATTCCCATGGCTGGCATGATCTGATCTCCATCATGGAGCCCGGGTGATCAAATTACTAAACCAGCCATGAGAAAACCAGCATTACTCACACACAGCAGTATAGTATTGCTATTATATAATGGCTATTATTTATAACAACTAAATAAGTAAATGAATAAATTACCCTTTCAAATAGCAATGTTATATCTCTGATCTTCTTGCTGCTGTAACCTTTCTCCACCTTCTTCCACGGTTGCAGATAGTTTCAAAACTTACTGTGAATGGGTCACGTACGTGTTAAGGTTTGCACAGTGCATTATGGTAAATGTAGTTCATGGTATTTTTTGTTTGTTTTTTGTTTGTTTGTTTGTTTGTTTATTAGGAGTCAGAATTGCATATGCATCCTACTGTTTATATATGGATGCTTACAAACAAGAAATATCCTTAGACAGTGATGTTGGTGTCATTTTCTAAAAAGTTTTTGGAACCTAACTTTTTTTAATGTACCTTTTGGGAAGACGGGAGTCTTTTTTTTTTTTTCAAACCTATTGTTAATTATATTTCTCTGCTTAGCAAAGTAGAGAACGTGGTGCTTATTGCTTTTGTTCACAATAGCTACAACCCACTTGACCTACCCTTATGTGTAATGCTGGATTTACTAAAGACACTGTGATTGCTGTGGCCAATCAGCATGCACATTGTTGAATATTAATGAGGTGACATTGTTTCAGTTCAGCATGTAGCATTAAACCAGACATTCAATATGCAATGCTTTTAAGTGAAGAAATACTAAGGCTGTTTATGCTTCTAATAAATCCAAAAGGCGTACTTGGAATAGTAAGAGTCGAATAAAATAAAGTGGTTTGTGGAATTGAGCCCTTTCGGACTACTGGTTCATCCTTTGCTGGTTTGTCTATCTTGGTATTGTGATTTAGTACTTGGAATAGCAAACAGCTTTAATCCTGGTACCTTGGCATTTTGCCTTCAAGGAATATCAATATATCAAATTCTAAAGCTTAAATGTACTAAACAATTAAACAATTACACAACTGTGTTTCAAAATTTGTCTATACATCCCACTTTTAAAGTGACCAGTGCACATTATACATGAACACATCCCTTAGTCATGAACAACTACTACATTTCCCATAGAACTTCAGCAGCAGCAAAATTACAACAAAATGTAGTAGTTTTTCATGACTAAGGGATGTGTTTAGTACACCAGTTATTAACAAATAGAAAATAGAAAAAGCGAAAAGCCACCAGCCGGATATAAAACGTAAATTATTTTATTCGATCCAACAAACTTGTAACTGAACAAACTTAGAATAAACAATCAGGTAACTTCACATACACAAACGATAATCCATAAGCGCTTTTGTTTAAAAAGTTTTAAACTTCATCAGATAATCAGTTAGAATACATCACTTCCTTATATAACCTTCTCATTTTTCAAAAAAATCCCGCTCACATGACTCATACAACTCGGGCATGCCCAGTAGTGAAAAAGTGACTGTTTGAAAATATTTTAGTTTTCTCACATATATATTATTATTATAGGTTCTTATATTGCATTAAGAATTATAATTCTTCTTTTAACCATATATACATACTTAAAATAACTGATACTATTAATATTACTATTAAATAAATTATTTTAAGTTCTTATTTCAATATTATAAAAAACAATATGAATAAATATAAAACCATTAATTTTAAATGCTATTAATATGCCATATGATATCAGTCTACTTGGAAAGAAAATAATAGATACATTTAATATACACCTCTATTTCATTTAATTCTCCTAAACTATTATAAAACCCTCTTAAATTATTAATTAAAAATATTAACTTTCATTATATAAAAAAATAAATATATAATTTTGCATAAAAAATTATTATCTTATCATTCCCATAATCCATAAGACATATTAAATAATATTAAATCAATATCCATATATTTATATTATATATTAAATATGTTTCACTATTTCCTTTAGTTTTCATCCATTATCTAAAAAACCTCCTCCTATTTTAAATAATATATATCTATATATATATATATATATATATATATATATATATATATATATATATATATATATATATATATATATATATATATTTCTGTATATATTATTACTATGTTAACTGACATAATTAAATTTTATAATACTCATTGTTATGGAGGTTTTATACAATTCACTACTTAATTTTTAATTTTCTCTCTATTCAATGCTTTTAATTTAAGTATTGGTGCTATAGAACTTCTTTCATTAATACCAGGCCATGTGTCTGCCTGTAGTTTAATTTGCTATTGTAATTCTCTTCGTTCAAGTATTAAACTCCATGGAGTCTTGTCTTTTATCTCTACTTGATCTATGACAATAAAATAAAACTGGTGATTACTATATTCATTAATGTGCTTCGCTAAAGCATTATTCGTTTTATTTTTCTTTATTGCGTATTCATGTTCATAGATTCTTTGCAATAAACTCTTTCTATTTTGCCTACATAAAATGAGGCACATGAATCACATATGGCTAAAAAATATACAGCTTTTGACTTACAATTATATTTATTTTTTAAAAAATATTTTTATTTCTTATATTAAAACTCTGTCCTAAATAAATTTTATGACACCAGTTACAAGCACCACACTTATGCATTCCATCCATTACTTTTTTATTATTTGTTTTTTGGGTATTTGGTCTTAATAAATCTTCAAAACATTTCCTTTTCCTATATACAATTTTAGGGAACTCATTTAAATGTTTTTTACACTGGGGGGTCATCCATTAAAATCCCCCAGTTATTCATGAATATTTCCCTTATAATTTGATGTTCCTGCATGAAAGTGATGACCAATGCTTGTGTAAATTGGCCATCATTTTCATTTTCCATTCTTAAACTATTTAATGGATATAGAGTTTTCTATAGAATCTTCTTTAACAGTAGTTATTGTATTTAAATCTCCATTATCAATGGTATTAAAAGTCATATTAGGCCCTTTTAAAATTGGGTGAAAATGACCATTTATTCTCTTTTGAGTTACTTCAGTAATAAGTTTATCTATTAATACAGGTGGATAATTTTTATTAATAAACATACTTCATAAAAAGTTGCATTCAATTTGAAACTCTTCAAACTTAGTAATCATTCGGGCGGCTCTTACAAGTTGCCCTTTTATAACAGATTTTTTCTGATATTCTGGATGTGCACTACTATAATGGGGAAAACTATTGGAATACAATTCTTTTCTATGGATTAATGAAATGTAAGTTCTATTTTCGTAATCTTTGATCAAATTAATATCCAAATAATTAATATTATTATAATTATTTATATTCCATGTAAACTTAAAAAATGAAGTGGTTTCATTAATATAAGCTAAAAATTCATTTAAAATATCTAAATTACTATTCCAACTAAGGCTGATATCATCTTGAAAGCGGTGATAAGATTTAATAAATACATAATATTTACTATTAAAAATGTACTTTTTCTCCCAAAATGCCATAACTAAATTTGCGTATGTGCCTCCGCACGGTGACCCCATGGCTATTCCTTTTCTCTGGATGTAATATTTATTATTAAAAATAATATAATTATTATTTAAAATCAATTCTAAAAGTTCAATAATTAAATTAATTAATTCTTGTTTAATAGAATATTGAAATAAAATTTCACCTATCCAATCAAGGCCTATATTTTGAGGGATCACCGTGTAGAGGTCACATACGTCTGTAGTAACCAAAATATCCTGATTATCAAATTCTATGTCATTCATGTGTTCTAAGAATGTCCATGAGTCTTTACAAATATATTTTTCTTGCTTAACAATCTTTTTTAACTCATAATCGATATACTTCGCACATGCTGAAGTTATGGAATCTCTTCCATCTACCAATGGGCGCATGGGAGGATCAAATAAATTTTTATGAATTTTTGGATTTCCAAAAAAACAGGAATTCTGGGCATTTTAATATTTAAATAATTATATAAATCTATATCTAACCATCTTTCCAAAAACATATCATTAATTTGTATATAAATTTTCTTATAAGCAGAATTTAGATCATTTAATGATACTTGTTCATATGTATCAGTTTTTAAGATTGTCTCCATTTTTTGATTATACATTTCATTATTCATAATCACAGCACCCCCTCCTTTATCTGGCTTCATGATTCTGATGTTTTCTTTTTGTAAAGCCTTTAAAATCTTTTTTTCATCTACACTTAAATTTGAAGAATATTCTATTCTTTTATTCCATTTGTCCAAATTCTTTAACTGTTTTTCACACATCTTCTCATATATTATTAACTTAGGATGAAAGGGAATGTTAAAGGTGCTGGTAATATTAAACTTCCGTGTCTCATTATATATATAGTATCTTGATAAATCAAAGAAAAATTAATTTTTCTTAAAAACAACTTCATGTCTATCATAACAGACGTGAAATCAAATGCATTTCATGGGACAAAAGTGTACCCCTTTGATAATAAATTTGCCACATTTTGATTCACTTCAATATTAGAAAAATTGAACACTTTAACTTTCTGATGAAGTTTAAAACTTTTTAAGTGAAAGCGCTTATGGATTATCATTTGTGTATGTGAAGTTACCTGATTGTTTATTCTAAGTTTGTTCAGTTACAAGTTCGTTGGTTCGAATAAAATAATTTACGTTTTATATCCGGCTGGTGGCTTTTCGCTTTTTCTATTTTTTAGTTTGTCATTTCTTATTCATAATATGTCATTGGTTGGTTCAAGCAAAACTGCCGTACAGCTGGATGATTCCATTGATGGGACCGAAGGGTCGATTGGTAACCTAACCGCGTTGATATTGAAACTGACACAGCGAGTGGATGGTTTATATGAAAGGTTAAATAATTCGGAAGCAAATATAGGGAATGGTTGTTCACATGGCGCCAAAACCAACACTGGTTTTGATTTCAACTTAACACCAGCATGCCTTGATAATGGAAATGGTTCTGTTTCTGATAATGTCAAACAAAACGTGGAAGGTTTAAGGGACAACAATGGCACTCAAGTCAACTTGACAAATAGAACATATCAAGCCCCAATGCATCGATCTGAATGGCATATACATATTTCCAAGGAAGGCACAAGAAAAACAGTTCCTATTTTAACCGAATGTTTGGGCTCTTCGTTTGCATTTTCAGGGCAAGTAAATTCTAGTACTAGCAAAATTGACTTTAAACTAAATGACTATGATGCTAAATTAATGAAATGTAGGAAGCTCCAACTGGAGAATGCTTATTTGAAAGAGTGTATTAGGCATAATATAATACCAAAAGGGTTGCGCCTTTGGTGGTACCCTACTGGTTTGGTACACAATTCACCAATGCATATTGAGTTACTTCAGTTATTTGATAAAAGTGGAAAGATTTGTTAGAAGTGTTAATTAAGTACAATCAAATAGATATAGATCAGCTCATAGTAGAATTAGATCAACTTGATAATACTATTCTAGCTGATATTTCATTTGATACTATTCAATATGATATGCTGAGAATATATAACAGTATTGAACAGTATATCAGCAAACTGAAGAGTGGGGAAATGAATAAATTGGAAAGAGACATTAACCAATATGCTAATGGACTAGCATATCCCAGGCTTCCAGGTGGACAAAATAGAAGAAATAAAAATTATGCTTACAATAATAATAAGAAAATAAATATTGCTGTACATGACCATAATGACATTGAACAGCATAATGACTTGGCCTATAATGAAGAATTTCCTGAACTAAGGCACTCTGAAAGACTTAAAAACAAAACCCCCTATCCAAGTTATCAAGCAGCGGGGTTTCAAGGCGCCAGGCCAAAAGACAAACAATGGAGAACATAGACTGCAATGGGTTGGCTGACTTGTATAGAGATGCCAACCAATTAGAGCCACAACCTTGTTATTATGGACTAACTGAAAGTGCATTAAAACACATTATTGGGAATGATACTGGGGACTTTAAAGTGTTAAATTTTTCTAATATTGAAGTGAATCAAAATGTGGCAAATTTATTATCAAAGGGGTACACTTTTGTCCCATCGAATGCATTTGATTTCACGTCTGTTATGATAGATATGAAGTTGTTTTTAAGAAAAATTCATTTTTATAGGTTCATAGGTTCATAGGTTCATACTAGGCTATCTGCCCTAGGGCATTTATAAGCCTAGCCAGAATGTGTTTGGCTTTCACCACCCATTTTAAATTTATTTTGCTATGCCCTTTTTCGAGGTTAACAGTGACACAGAAGTGATACCCGGGGTAAACCTATGATCTCCCATCCACTCATCAAGATTCCTCTTGAAGAGAGTCAATGAGGGACTCTGCCTAACCTGGACTGGGATTTTATTCCAGAGTGAAGGGAGCCTCTGGGTTATGAATCTGTCCCTCCAGCATGTCCTATTTATTTCAGTGCTGAGGTTCAAGTCTCTAGCGTGTAGCTCGATGGGATTTGGATTTTCTGAGGTGCAGCATGTCCATTAATTCCGGGTTGGACATGGCTTTATACGTCAGGCACAGATCACCTCTGAACAGGCAGTATGCCACTGAGCAGAGCTGGAGTTTCTTTAACCGGGCAGCATATGGCATCTGTTTGAGCCCTTTGATCCTCTTGGTGAGGTACTTTTGGGGTCTTTCCAGTTGCTGCAGGTGTCTGGTAAGGTACATCCCAAAAGGGGCATTGTACTCAATTATGGGCCTGATGAGGAATGAGTAAAGAGGCACGATGACCTCCCCTGATCTAGATGTGAATCCCTTCATGATTAGGTGGGCTATATAAAATGTTTTTCTAACCACTTTGGCCACGTGGTTGTCAAATGAGAGATTGCTATCAACTTGGGTCCCCAGGTCCCTAATTACTTCTTCTGTACTTAATGGATTACCACCTATGTGGTAATTTGTGGGCACTTTGTTTTTGCCAAAGGGGATGACTATACACTTTTTGGCATTTAGCTTGAGGCCATGGCTCTGGCACCAGTTGTCTGTTTCTATGAGGCCCTTTTGGAGGATGCTTGTGTCGGCTGGAGAGTCGATTATGGTGCCCAGTTTGCAGTCATCTGCGAACTTGGTCAGCCACAGTCCTTCCGTGTTGGCCTGTACCTCTGAGAAATATATACCGAACAAGAGAGGTCCCAGGACTGAGCCTTGTAGGACACCACTTGTAACTGGTTTGGAGTCTGACATGGCTCCAGCAATTCTAACCATGTGGGTTCTGTCCTTGAGCCAGTTTGCAATCCATCTAGTGACATAGGGGTTTATATTTAAGCTAGTGAGCTTATCTATAATGCCCGAGTGGGGTATTGTATCGAAGGCTTTAGCGAGGTCCAGGTAGGCTGTGTGGACCACCTTCCCCTCGTCAATCACCTTGGTGACTGTTTCAAAGAAATAAACCAGGTTTAAAAGGCAGTATCTGCCCTTAACAAAGCCAAACTGGGTAGGATCCAGTGTCTGTAGGTCCCCAATATCTTTATTTATGAGGTCCATGATGATCCTTTCCATAGCTTTGCAGACTAAGCTAGTCAGGCTTATGGGGCGATAGTTTCCAGGATTCATTGAGGCACCACCTTTATGGAGAGAGACCACTGTTGCTGTACGCCACTCTTTGGGCACATATCCTGTAGTAAGGCTGAGATTGAACAGTAGTTTTATGTTTGGGTTTAGCTCTTCTTGGAATTCATGTAGGACGCAGCCCGGGACACCGTCTGGTCCCATTGATGCTGTGTTTTTACTTTGGAGAGGGCTCTTACCTGAGCATCTGAGATGTCAGGGGCAGCACACTGCTGGGATAGATATTTGCCCTTTGGTGGGGAGGGGAGTTTGCTGAACCTGTCAGCTAGGATGTTGGCAATGTCTGTGGGTTCAGTGTATTTTTTGTCATTTTGGACTAATTCTGAGCATATCTGGGAATTACCACCCAGGTTCCTAACATAACTAAAGAAAGCCTTGTGATTATCCTTAGTGTCCTGTGCAATTTTTCTCTCGAAGCTGGCCTTAGACAATTTTATGAGTGCCCGTAGTTTTTTGCTAATACTGATCAGTGATGCCGTCCCTTTTTGGGATTTTGCTCTATCATTTAGTAACTTCCTCCTTCTATTGTATAGTTTGTTTATGGCTGGGGTCCACCAGACAGGACATCTGCCTTTGGAGGATTGGGTCTTGGTTTTATTCGGGATCGCATGATCCATGCATTCCTGAAGGTGTTCATAGAATGCGTTTATAAAGGATTCTGTGGTCTGGGACGTATTTTCCACAGGCCCGGGGGCTTTGAAGGATTCCACCTCGGTTTTCAGGAGTGTGAAATTTGCTTTAGAGAAGTTTTTCACTGTGGTTTTCTGGGCAGGGGGTGGGGTCGGGATATGAATATCCAGTGAGATTAGTTTATGGTCTGATCTTACCAGTGAGGGATACACTTCTGGTCTGGGGCATAGAGTCCCCATGTTGGTGATGATCAGGTCCAGTATGTTTTCCCCTCTTGTGGGAGTGGTAACAAGTTGTTCCATAGCATTTGAGTTTATAAATTCTAGAAACCTTTGGGCTAGGGTGTTGGAGCTAGAGTAATGCTCCCAGTCTATGTTTGGGTAGTTGAAGTCGCCTAATATAATGGTGTTTGGAGAGACCTTCATATTTTCCAGTGTTCTCAGGAAGGCCGAGTGGGGTTCCGGGGTTTGGGAGGGTGGTCTGTAGAAGGCTATAAACTGGAAGGCAGTTTTACCCACTGTTATTTGCACATGGATAGTCTCTGATGCTTCGTGCTTTGCCACCAACCTGGAGGTGTGGGTATCTTTGATGAATATCGATACTCCCCCTCCTTTTGTGGTTCGGTCCAAGTTTTAGGGCCGTAAAGCATGGTATGAGGTATAACCTGGTAGTGCTGGGGTGCTCTCGGGAGCCCTGAACCAGGTTTCTGTTACTGCACAGATATCGATGTTCTCCATGCTAAGGAGAGTTTCGAGTGCGTGCATCTTGAGATTTAGACTTCTGGCATTGAGTAGCATTACTCTTACCCCTTGTGATACCTATGGAGGTGGGTTTGTCTTTTGACCCTTGCCTAAAAAAGGCACTATAGGGGAAGCAAGAGCCTTTGCCAATATCCGAAAGTCCAGGAGTGACAGGTGCAAGCCTTTTCTTTGATTTATCAAGATACTATATATAATGAGACATGGAAGTTTAATACTACCAGCACCTTTAACCCTCCCTTGCATCCTAAGTTAATATTATATGAAAAGATGTGTGAAAACCAGTTAAAGAATTTGGACAAATGGAATAAAAGAATAGAATATTCTTCAAATTTAAGTGCAGATGAAAAAAAGATTTTAAAGGCTTTACAAAAAGGAAACATCAGAATCATGAAGCCAGATAAAGGAGGGGGTGCTGTGATTATGAATAATGAAATGTATAATCAAAAAATGGAAACAATCTTAAAAAATGATACATATGAACAAGTATCATTAAATGAACTAAATTCTGCTTATAAGAAAATGTATATAAAAATTAATGATATGTTTTTGGAAAGGCGGTTAGATATAGATTAATATAATTATTTAAATATTACAATGCCCAGAATTTGGAAATCCAAAAATTCATAAAAATTTATTTGATCCTCCCATGCGCCCGTTGGTAGATGGAAGAGATTCCATAACTTTAGCATGTGCGAAGTATGTCGATTATGAGTTAAAAAAGATTATTAAGAAAGAAAAATATATTTGTAAAGACTCGTGGACATTCTTAGAACACATGAATGACATAGAATTTGATAATCAGAATATTTTGGTTACTATAGATGTATGTGACCTCTACGCGGTGATCCCTCAAAATATAGGCCTTGATTGGATAGGTGAAATTTTATTTCAATATTCTATTAAACAAGAATTAATTAATTTAATTATTGAACTTTTAGAATTGATTTTAAATAATAATTAGATTATTTTTAATAATAAATATTACATCCAGAGAAAAAGAATAGCCATGGGGTCACCGTGTGGAGGCACATACGCAAATTTAGTTATGGCGTTTTGGGAGAAAAAGTACATTTTTAATAGTAAATATTATGTATTTATTAAATCTTATCACCGCTTTCAAGATGATATCAGCCTTATTTGGAATAGTAATTTAGATATTTTAAATGAATTTTTAGCTTATATTAGTGAAACCACTTCATTTTTTAAGTTTACATGGAATATAAATAATAATAATATTAATTATTTGGATATTAATTTGATCAAAGATTATGAAAATAGAACTTACATTTCATTAATCCATAGAAAAGAATCGTATTCCAATAGTTTTCTCCATTATAGTAGTGCACATCCAGAATATCAGAAAAAATCAGTTATAAAAGGGCAACTTGTAAGAGCCACCTAAATTATTACTAAGATTGAAGAGTTGCAAATTGAATGCAACTTTTTATGAAGTATGTTTATTAATAAAAAATATACACCTGTATTAATAGATAAACTTAATACTGAAGTAACTCAAAAGAGAATAAATGGTCATTTTCACCCAATTTTAAAAGGGCCTAATATGACTTTTAATACCATTGATAATGGAGATTTAAATACAATAACTACTGTTAAAGAAAATTCTATAGAAAACTCTATATCCATTAATAGTTTAAGAATGCAAAATGAAAATGATGGCCAATTTACACAAGCATTGGTCATCATTTTCACACAGGAATATCAAATTATAAGGGAAATATTCATGAATAACTGGGGGATTTTAATGGATGACCCCCAGTGTAAAAAATATTTAAATGAGTTCCCTAAAATTGTATATAGAAAAGGGCAAAGTTTTAAAGATTTATTAAGACCAAATACCCAAAAAAAACAAATAATAAAAAAGTAATGGATGGAATGCATGAGTGTGGTGCTTGTAACTGGTGCCATAAAATTTATTTAGGACAGAGTTTTAATATAAGAAATAAAAAATATTTTTTAAAAATAAATATAATTGTAAGTCAAAAGCCGTCATTTATTTAGCCATATGTGATTCATGTGCCTCATTTTATGTAGGCAAAACAGAAAGAGCTTTATCACAAAGAATCTATAAACAGGAATACGCAATAAAGAAAAATAAAATGAATAATGCTTTAGCAAAGCACATTAATGAATATAGTAATCACCAGTTTTATTTTATTGTCATAGATCAAGTAGAGATAAAAGACAAGACTCCATGGAATTTAATACTTGAACGAAGAGAATTACAATAGCAAATTAAACTACAGGCAGACACATGGCCTGGTATTAATGAAAGAAGTTCTATAGCACCAATACTTAAATTAAAAGCATTGAATATAGAGAAAATTAAAAATTAAGTAGTGAATTATATAAAACCTCCATAACAATGGGTATTATAAAATTTAAATATGTCAGTTAACATCAGTAATAATATATACAGAAATATATATATATATATATATATAGATATATATATATATATAGATATATATTATTTAAAATAGGAGGAGTTTTTTTAGATAATGGATGAAAACTAAAGGAAATAGTAAAATATATTTAATATATAATATAAATATATGGATATTGATTTAATATTATTTAATATGTCTTATGGATTATGGGAATGGTAAGATAATTTTTTTATGAAAATTATATATTTATAATTTTTTATATAATGAAATTTAATATTTTTAATTAATAATTTAAGAGGGTTTTATAATAGTTTAGGAGAATTAAATGAACTAGAGGTGTATATTAAATTTATCTATTATTTTCTTTCCAAGTAGACTGATATCATATGGCACATTAATAGCATTTAAAATTAATGGTTTTATATTTATTCATATTGTTTTTTATAATATTGAAATAAGAACTTAAAATAATTTATTTAATAGTAATATTAATAGTATCAGTTATTTTAAGTATGTATATATGTTTAAAAGAATAATTATAATTCTTAATGCAATATAAGAACCTATAATAATAATATATATGTGAGAAAACTAAAATATTTTCAAACAGTCACTTTTTTCACTAGTGGGCATGCCCGAGTTGTATGAGTCATGTGAGCGTGATTTATTTTGAAAAATGAGAAGGTTATATAAGGAAGTGATGTATTCTAACTGATTATCTGATGAAGTTTAAAACTTTTTAAATGATTGCGCTTATGGATTATCATTTGTGTATGTGAAGTTACCTGATTGTTTATTCTATGTTTGTTCAATTACAAGTTCGTTGGTTCGAATAAAATAATTTACATTTTATATCCAGCTGGTGGCTTTTCGCTTTTTCTATTTTTTAGTTTGTCATTTCTTATTCATAATTAACAAATATAAGCTCATGTTTGAATGTCTGTGTATCAGAGGGGGACTTGAAGATGAAACCCAGTTTATAATCATCTGCAAACATGGTTAAACAAAGGTTCTTATTTGTGATTTTGAAACCAGAAAAGTAGATGTCAAGAGAGATCCATGGGATTTCCACCAGTCACCTTCATGATCTCTGAAGAAGCATCTGCCACCTCCCTTCTAAAGACTATATGCTTCAGCCAATTTGCAATCCATCTAATTACACAGTGGTCAGTTCTGAGTGCATTTGGTTTATTTATTATGTTGGCATAAAATACAGTATCAAATGCCTTGACAATGTCAAAGTACGATGTATGGACTGCATGTCCACTATCCACTGCCTGTATCACCCTTTCAAAGAAGTTTACCAGCTAGTACCAGTGGCAGCTCGTGCTATTGGACTGCAAGTCTGCAGCCCCCCCAGCTGTACAAAAACAAAAAACAAAATAAACGAAATCCCAGAATTCTGTGCATGCATGCTCAGAAACTTGAATCCAGACTGCCATGCAGACAATATTTACATAACTAGATAACATATAAGCCTTAGGTATTGAAATGCATATGACAGTATGTGTAATTAAGGATAGGATTACAGTATTTTTAGAAGCTCACTACATTTGTTGGAGACTTGCAGTCATTTTTGTAGGCTTTATCTGTAAACTAAACAGAATGCCAATCTATCATGTGTGGTCCATACCCTGTGCAGTAATCCTTTAAGCAATTTAGCTTGAGCTTGTTTCTTGTTTGCTGTTCATATTTTACTTTGATCATATTTTCCCCATGAAACAAGAAGATAGTTGTCAGGCAGCAGGTCTTTTTTGGATAAGAAACATTTTTACAAGTGGGGATATCATAGAGATTGCTACTCTCAGTATGTTACTTAGTACTTTTATAAAGCTGAATATAAATTATAATTAGAACTGCAGTGCAAGGAGAAGTGGTTTGAGTTGAGTGCTGCTTGCTTTTTTATACTTGATTTTGACTGACATTCCAGTAATGTATTTAAAAAGTAATTTATTTTTTCATGCCTCACAACCTTTTGATTTCCATCTAGATATTAAGTACGCTGTCATGTAGCCAGTCCATTGAAATATTTTTTTTTTCTACACTTCATTTTGTCTTGATTGGACTGCATTAATGATGGTTTGGCACCCAGAGCAGAGTATTTAATTAAAGTCCCAGTTTTTGTGGTTTTAAGCATAGTTCTGCCTCGTTCTAGTTGGCCACACCCCTTCCCATTGGCCCCACCCATCATCTGTCTCCTGCAGCCCCCCTTTGAAGTCACCAGCCGCCACTGCCAGCTACATTAGACAGGATGACATGGCCAGCATGAAAGCTTTAACATGTTAAGTTCAGGCAGTCACCTATGCTGGATGATAAGAATAAGTATTTGTAGAGAGTACATATGCAGCACACCAGATGGAAAAATAATGCCAAGACAAATAATATTAAACTGTTGGGAATTTCCAGGTAGAGATTTCAAGAAGGCTGATACAGATTTCCCAGGACATTTCTTGAACGTAGTATTCCTGATTGTTATGTATACATATCTGAAATGGTTCAGAGCATTTTATATCTCTAAAATGACATTAGAATCTGCAATAATTAGACTGAGATGTTATTTTCTGTTTATGCATTATTGGAACACAGAGTGCAGGTTTTTATGTTAGGTGATCCTGTTACATGTGGTTTAGCAGAAAATTATGTTCAAATACTTAAGCCAGGGATGAAGAAAAGTTAAAATACTGTACTACATGTGAAATGCAGAATGCCATTGTTTCTGCTTTAGTACAGGGTTATGACTAATTGCAAGATGGATCAGACACCTGCAGAATTATTTCTTGACAGACATGTCAGGATGATGCTTTATATATTTAAGCAGAGTCCCGAGTTTAAGAAAAATAATGAGACAAAAACAGTAGTTCTGGAAGTTTCAACATGATAAAATCCAAACAACAGATCCTTTAATATGTCAGACCCTGTATATTTTTCAAATAACAGCGGGGCAGGTCTGAAGTTGATCCCAGATCTGATACTTGACCAGACAAGTCCTGTTCCATTTCATCTTGAAGGAACTGATGCTGGTTTTACTTAGAAAAGCACAGCAACTAGCTGTGAATAAAAGTGTGAATGGACACACTATCCTGAACAGAGGATTGCAAATACTGAAGGTAAAACCTGTAGGAAGAGAGTCTAAAATACAATGAGAGTTAAGTCAGACACCTCATAACAGGATGTGTTAACCAGCATTGACAGGAATTAGAGACACATATCTCTGTGAAGAGGGTTGGCATAATGGTTAAGGTCTATACCTCACAGATACAAATACAAGGTTTGATTCTGACCCCTGGTTATTAGCTAGGCTTGTAATAGTCTACAGAATGATTGCCTATTATTTACTTATAAGGGAGTCTGCAGCACAGCTGAGATCTTCACAGAGAAATAGAAAATCACTTTAATTTTAATTTTTTTCTGAAAGTGTACCTGATTTGATGTCTTGATAATATGTGTAATATCTATAACTCAAAACTTGAAATGTGCTATTTTACCCTCAATTGAATTTAATAATATTAATGCCTTGATTAAAAAGGGAACGAGAAATGTGGTGTATTGAAGATTCTAATTTAATATTATGGCATTGCTAGGATTTTGTAAAGCAAGTGCAGATACCTATGTATTCAGTATGTTTGAGCTGCTACTGTGTTCTTTCACAATATAGTAAAGAATGCATAAACTAGACTATATATGATTCAGTCAAATTAGTAAGAAAGGATCTGAACACTAGATTAGCATAGATGTCTCCTCATGGTGCAAGAAAACCTCTCTGATGCTCATTTGTACACTTGGAATAATTACCACCAATACTTTACTAGCAGAGATTTGCAAAGGAAGATCTGGCCTTTGGTTTATGACGTTATTAGTGAAATGCAGCCAGCATAGCAGCACTGAAGTATTATGCTCCATTTTGAATTTTGAAATGTAAGGAGCATTGCAGGTTTTTGTAACTGCTATGGTAAAGAGCAACTGAAGTATCTTAAGAATTTGTACTTCATATAAATATAGGAAAATAGACAATAATAAGTGGTGAAAGCCACTCAGTCTTCTCTGCTAACCTGTACATTTTTGGTACTTCTTAACAGCTGCCTTATGTATGTCTTGTGTAATGGTGAATTCATTTGACTCATTACTTTTTAGAAAAGAAAATAAATAAATAACTACATACAAAAACACCTGTCTATATCTCCTTCATGTCATATTCATGTCATATTCAGAAACATCCCTGTTGATCATTAGACCCCCTTCCACCCACCCAATTAACCCATTTGTTTCTGGCAAAAGTAAGAGCCCTACAACCACATAATTTCCCTTAGGAGTAAATGTCAGGAGTGGTTCAGTCACCTCCTTTGGGGACTGTGGTCTTTTGTTATGACCCTACAATTCTCCCTGTGCATGACTGCTACACTTCAAGAGGTCAGCATCCAATGCATATGCACAAGGGCATATTCCCACTTTCAAGAGAGATGCCATCTCAGTCGTCCTGCCCTCCCTTAAAAGCAAGACCTCTCCAGTGACCCTCAGTCACCACCAGGGATTCCACACAGATTCTGCACCTTGGTCATGCAGTGACCCCCAGTCACCACCAGGGATTTTATACAAATTCTGTACCTTGGGCATGCAGTGATCCCCAGTCACTACCAGGAATTCTACATAGATTCTGCACCTTGGGCATGTATCACTTGAGCCTCATCAAAAGACAGACAAGCAATCTTTACCTAGTCATTACTTGCTATACCTGTCCATCTCCCCCAGAACCTAGGCTGCTAACAGACCCCTGGACTGCTGGGTCATAGTCAGGGCTTTATACCATAGTCTTGGTTTACATTTCTCATTTTTTTAAAGACATCAGATTTTTGGAGTGTACTGGTTCATTTAGGAAGTTGTACAGCTGACTGATGCTCATATTTTTGAATGCCACTTCTGCTCACAAATCACTTTGATGAATGAGATCTCTGCAATGGAGAATTACCCCTTGCCCTATATGCAATGAATTTAGACATGAGTAATATTAGTGGAAAGCTGTGTGCACTGTGGCCCCCTTCCCAGAGGTGTGAATCTTCTGCTGCCACAAAAACAGTGTTGCACTGTGCCGCACAAACTATATATTATACCATGATCCCCCCAAAACGTGCACGCTGATTGGCCAGCGTGCCCATTGTAAATCGAGATATACTAATGGAAAAAGGTCCGGTTGCCCGGACTTTTTTCCATTAGTATAACTCGTTTTTTTAAAACACTGTCTCGCTATGTTAAAAGGGTTTAACATAGCGAGACAGCTTTAAAATAAGCAACGGAGATCTCCGTTGCTTATTTTAAAGCTGTCTCGCTATGTTAAACCCATTTAACATAGCGAGACAGTGTTTTAAAAAAAAGCAACGGAGAAAGCAAGATCTCCGTTGCTTTTTGTCTCGCTATGTTAAATGAGTTTAACATAGCGAGACAGTTTTAAAATAAGCAACGGAGATGTCCGTTGCTTATTTTAAACTGTCTCGCTATGTTAAACTCATTTAACATAGCGAGACACTAAAAAAAAGCAATGGAGATCTTGCTTTCTCCATTGCTTTTGCCACAGCTCTGATGTACTGCGCAGGCGCAGTACATCAGAACTGCCTGGATGCCAGACATCTGCGGAAGGGCAGTAAACAGGCATTATACTATGCCATTATTTAAGAAAAGTAACAGTTTCTTTTCTTAAATAATGTCATGGTATAATAGCAATAACCCACTTCTGGGTGTGGGTAATGCTAAATTTACCCACAGTTGGCTTTGTTTGGTGCCTCGGGGTTCCCCCTCGGGACCAAACCACGCCAACCGTGGGTAAATTTAGCATTACCCACACCCAGGCGTGGGTTATTGCTATATTATGCATTTAGTTTTGTATGCAATTGCATATGAAAAAGACAGCATCACTGATTTGGCTTACACCCATTCATTTAGGGTATTGTTTACAGTACAACTCTCCTTTCTTCAACACAACACAATAAATTATTTTAGTCTTTCTTCACATAGCATGTGTTGAAGTCACTACAGCTTCTGTGTTGCCATATACTGAACTATCACTATTATATCTATATCATTGCAAAGGTGATGTCTTTCCAACTTTATAAGATATTGTAGGTGGGATTTCAGCAAGTGTCATCAGGTAAAAAAAATACATAACTTTCTGTTCCCTACTGATAGAACTTTCTATGCATCCTAGTATCTAACTAGCATTCCTTCCGGGTTTTCCTCTTTGTGCTACATAACAAAGGAATTATTTTTTCTCCTTATACCTTATGCAAAGTAAGTTATAAAGATACTGAACCACACCCAGTACAAATGCAGCTCCACCACTAGTAGTCTTTTGTTGTTGTTATTATTTAGAGGGGACTCTGGTTCCAG
>NC_056742.1:363778764-363886264 GCF_019279795.1 Protopterus annectens
TGTCAGTCCGAGCCTCACTAAGGAGACCAGTCACTAGATCTCCCTTAGACTCCTCCTGCAATCCACTGCAAATACTCAGCACAAGGGCCTCCCTATCATGGTAAGGTTTCATCATGTTAATGTGGTACAATGTGTGCCCTGCCTCCTGCCTAGCAGTTCTACCATGTAGTTAACATCACTGACCTTCCTTATCACCTTGTAGGGTCCCTCCCAAGCTGACTCCAGTTTGTTGTATTTGACAGGAATGAGAACCATTACCTGCTGCCCTACATCATACTCTCTAGCGCGAACATTTGCATCATACCAGACCTGTTTCTGCTGTTGGGCTTCTGCCAGGTTCTTCTGGGCCAAGTCCATGAGTTCCCTGAGCCCTGCCCTGAGGTTTAGGACATGTGGCACAACAGACGCCTTGTGAGATTCACACTCACCCTCCCACTCCTCTCGAGTTAAATCTAGAGATCCCCTCACCCTATGCCCATACAGCAACTCAAAGAGTGAAAAACCTGTGGATTCCTGGGGAACCTCTCTATAAGCAAACAACAGATGGGCAAATATTTGTCCCAGTCCCTCTTAAACTGGTCTTCAAATGCCCATAGCATCTTCTTGAGTGTAGAGTTTAACCTCTCAACATGACCATTAGTCTGTGGATGGTAGGGGGTGGTCTTTAGATGTTTAACCTCACAGTACTTCCACAGACAAGTCAGCAGGTCTGACATGAAATTGGCACCGTTGTCAGTCATTATTTCATTTGGGAAACCTACCCTGCTGAAAATCTCTAACAAAGCATTTGCCACCTTTTCTGCCTCAATGGAGGACAGAGCTACTACCTCAGGGTATCTGGTAGCATAATCTACTACCACTAGGATATACTTTTTCCCTGTGAAACTTGAGGTACTCAGAGGACCCACAATATCCATAGCTACCCTCTGAAATGGCTCCTCAATCACAGGCAAAGGCATCAAAGGAGCTTTCACCTTGTCTCCTGCCTTGCCTAACTTTTGGCACTGCTCACAGGTCCTGCAGTACCCTGTTACAGCTCTGGAAATCCCAGGTCAGTATAAGTTCTGTATAATATGTCTCTTTGTACGTTTTATGCCAATATGAACTGCAAAGGAAATATCATGGGCTATGGCTAGAAGTGCCAGATGGTAGGCTCTGGGCACAATTAACTGCTGTATTCTCTCACCCTCTAGCCCTCCTTCAGGGGTCCACTCTCTATACAGTAACCCTTTGTCCCAGTATACAGATTCCCCCTTCCCTTGAGAATCAGGTACCTCACTAGCTACCTCCCTCAGGCCTTGTAATGTAGGGTCTGAGAGCTGAACCTGTCTCAACTCAATCTTAGTAACCCTTCCCAGCTCCCCTTCCACAGGAAGTCTAGTATATTCTGACAGCAGTGCCTCACTGTCAGCCTGGGTACTACTTTTACTCACCTCTACCCTTGCAGTCACTCTGTCCAAGGGAACATCAGTACCAACAAGCAGCTGGGGCTCACCTTCAATCTCACTGCTACAGGGTAGCTCCCTACCTGATGTAACCACCTCACCAGTCCTGGTTGCAAGTGTGCAGTCTGTCTGGGTCTCCCCCAGACTACCAGACCCACATGCTTGTCTCCAAGCCTGACTGCTTGTAACTGCATACACACATGGTACTGCATTATCAAAATCATTCTCTATCAGGATTCACTTTAGAAGCTCGAAATACTGAAATGTTGAAATTCAGTATTTCAAGCCCATAAACTGGAATCCTGAAAAGAGTGAAAGCCTAGAAGCGCGAAATCCAAAACCTTGAATACCGGAGGTTTTCAATTTCACACTTCTGAGGTTCCGCTGTAGTTACGGATTCAGGTAAGTGTGTGTGTGTGTGTGTGTGTGTGTGTGTGTGTGTGTGTGTGTGTGTGTGTGTGTGTGTGTGTGTGTGTGTGTGTGTGTTAAGGGTTTTGGATAGGAGCTGTGGTGTGTGTTAGTGTGTTTTGTTGCTGTGATTTGTGTGTGTGCGAGCAGAATGTAGCTTGTGTGTTTGCGTGTAGTTCAACCTCGGAGTTAGAATATATAAGTAGGGGGGGTGGGGGCTCAGCGGGTGCAGGGGGGCTTGCACCCCTGCTTTTATATAGTAGGGAGCTTGTGTTTGTGTGTGGGGAGGATGATATGTGTGTGTGTGTGTGTGTGTGTGTGTGTGTGTGCAGTAGTACCGCGAAATTCAAAATCTCCAGTGCGCACGATTTTGAATTTCGCGGTTTGGAGTTTTCTATCTTTTAAAGATTCGACTTTATAGCTTTGAAATACTGAATTTTAACATTTCAGTATTTCAAGGATATAAAGTGAATCCTTGCAGAGATATCCTCTAACACACCTACTCGCTGGCATCCTTTTCCATCCTCCCAATCAAGGTGAACCCTAGCCAAAGGTATTTGGATTGGGGTCCCTCCTAAAGCTCTGACTGGAGTAGACTGCCCATGCAAATAGTGCTCCTCTGTAACTATTCCAGGCTTCACAATGGTTAGGTCAGAGGCTGTGTCTCTCTTAGCCATGGCCTCTTTCCCATTCACTAAGATAGGATATAACCTCCTGTGGTAGTTTGGTACCCTTGTTATCTCAAGACAACCTACTGTTAGCATTTTGTCATTCCCACTTACTGGCTCTCCCACCTTTTGTTCCCCACCTTGCCTCCGTGGACATCTATATGCTACATGGACTCACTGGTTGCATTTAAAACATTTCACCCCTGATCATGGATGTGTACTTGGACTAGTGGCTTCCCCTGCTATTGCCAGACTTTGTTCGGGCAGTCTGGGCTGCCCACCATGGGTTCCTTTAGACCCATGAGCAGCACTGGGTATCCCTTTCCTGTGCAGTGATTCCCTGCTTGCTAAGTATAGGTGTCTCTTCCTCCCCAACTCATCGCAGTAGTGCATTGTCTATCAGCTAACCAGATTCTCATGTCCTCAGGCAAAGTGCTAAGGGCTTGTTCCCTCACCAAATGGTCTGCCAGCCCTTCAAAAGTGGTGACCTGGCATCCACTCACCCACCTATGAAAATAAGTGTTCAGTTCAGCAACATATTCACACACATTTTAATCTGCCCTGCGTCTATGTTCATGAAACTTTTTTCTATAAGCTTCAGGTGTTAACTTAAACAATTCTAGCAAACAGTGCTTTACAACATTATAATTTAAACAATCAGCATCACATAATTTGGAAAGAACAGTTACAGCTTTACGATGGAGTAAGGGGGTCAGGAACCATACCCAGAGTCCTTGGTCACCATTATACTGTTTACATACCCTCTCAAACATATGAATGAAACTGTCAAAATTATCCCCATATGTAAATTGTAGAAGAAATTTACTGACCTTTGTTGCTTCTGGGGTTTGGTTACTCCCTTCCCCATTACCTCCATGGCGCTGATGAACAGTCAGTATCTCCTTTTCATGTTGCCTCTGCCTCTCATTCTCCTCAGCTTCCAGATATCTCAGTCTCCCTGCTGCTTCTATTTCCAAACACTTGGCCTCCAACTCAAGTCTCTTTAACTCCATATGGATTTTTAAGTCCTCTGTGGAAAGGCTGAGCTGTCCATTTTCTGAGAGATGTACATCTCCATGGCCAGTCTGATCATCCTCCTGGTTGCTATTCTCCAGTGTAGCTGTGACTAAAGCTGCAATCATGTCTGCTTTAGTCAGGTTTTTATGCACCAGTCCTTTAGCCTGGCACATCACAGCCAACTGGCTCCTTGTCAGCTTGTCATATTCCTCTGCTGACATGCTTGTCTGCTTTCCCTGACTAACTAAGCTAACAAAAAAAAAATAAAACAATTGTGATATGAACTCTGAATGCTCACTGTGTGGCTGATTGAGAGTACAAATACCTTCAGTGATCACTGTACATAGGCTACAGGAATTTAATATCCGCACCACTACAAGCCAATTAATATGTGATGTGGCTATCTCACCACTATCAACCAATTAATATGTGATGTGGCTATCTCACCACTATCAACCAATTAATATGTGATGTGGCTATCCCACCACTGTCAAAAAATTAATATGCGACACCCCTGTACTGGTCCAGTAATCAAGGAACCTCAATCCTCACCACTAGCACCAGTGCGGGACATGCACATTGGGAGGATGACTAGTGCACCCACAGTGAAGTACACTTTCCCTTAAGAGCACACAGAGATCTCAGTCAGTCGGGCTGGTTTCTCCCTCTTTCTCCAGATCCTCAATATGACTCCCACAGGCACAGATATAGGGTTAAAATATCAACCAGGTTGTCAAGCCAAAATCTCCATCACTCTCTCTGTCCAACCAATGCTTCATGTCCCTGCCCAAGTAGCTGACACACACACACACACACACACACACACACACACACACACACACACACACACTGATATTTGATTTATACACACACACACACACACACACACACACACACACACACACACACACACACACACACACACTTCTAGGGAAGGCTGGCACAGGTTCTCTAGCTATGCCCCCTTCTGCCCAGACTATAAGGTAGTTTTCACTGCCACCAACCACCCTTGCTTATCAGCTACTATAAGGCCCTTACCAAAGGGTGACCAGTTCTACTGTGTAATGTTACTGTATCCAAATGGTAAGTGTTACCAAGACTTTTAAGGCTATTGGAGTGGCCTATACAGTGTCACCAAATACATATGCAAGTACTCTAAGAGCTTAAATGTCTCTAAACAAACCAGACACAATTAAAAGGTTTAATTATATTTAATAATAAATAATAAAATAACAAGACAATACTCAATAACACAGTGACACAGAGTTCAGAATCACAGGACTTTTTTTAAAACAACATTGCAAGACAGTCTCACATAAATACAGAAAACATCTAACCAAATCTTACTATATTCATATCTCTAAGACAGATACTATGATCTAAGTTTTACTTACAGATCAAGGCAAATATAATGCTGATGATGAGGGTGTTTCCAGGTCCAAAGACAAATACAAAATGCTCAGACTTTCTCTGAGAGATAGTTCTTAAATTAATAACAACACATTACTGCTGGGTCAACTGGGTGACATCACTATTTGTCACCTCTGCCTTCAGCTCCCAGGCTAACAGAAACTTAAAATTTAGCACCTCTGTGTCAAAAATACCTATCTCTCAGAGGTTTGCCTAGAAATGGAAGTCGTAAAACAGTTAAACATTTTTACATTTGAAACCTGTAATTACTTCTGTTTCCAGACAATAGAAAGAACTTCTAGCTGTAAACATCCTGTCTCCTAGCTGCCTTGAAACTGAGATAAACACAGTCGTAAAACTCTTCACTTATTTTCTTAGAGCTTGCAAGTTAACTATGTTCTTTTCCGTAGGGAACATTGTGGTTACATTCTTGAAGCTCAGTACAGAACATACAATTCAACACACATTTCTGCACCAGTAGTTTAATATCCACTTAGCATATAGTTTTCTTACATTTGTAAAACAAGCATATAAATCATATTAATATTCGCAAATGACAGAATTATTTACAAAATTCCAGCTAGCTGGGCAGGCAGCCTCACACCTTGTACCACTTTGGTCATTACTAGACTGAAAGCAGAGAAAGGAGTAGCAAATAGGCTGTCAAAAATGAAGTGTGGTCAGTTATCTGTGAAAAAGTTATGCAACAGAGCAGCTGTGCACTTCTGCCCTGATACACTGCACATCATGCAATTAAGAAAAAACAAAAAAAAGAAATGCTAGAGCAAAAAAGACCCCTTCTTTCTATACGTTGATGATTCTTAGTTCCTTCCATCCAGCTTTCAAATCACCAAAGGGGGTTATAGGTTCAAAGGTTCATAGAAGGTTACTAGGCTAACAGCCCTAGAGCTCTTACAAGCCTAGCCACATTTATCCCGAGTTGCCCAAGTTGTTGGTGGTTAGGTGAGTGAAATGCACAGAGGTAATAGTCTATGGTAGTTAATTCTAACTTTCTCTGCCCAGCGGGGACATGGGAGCCAACCTAGGAGTGAATTTGCAGTCACCCATCCATTGATCTAGGTTGCATTTGAAGAGGGTCAGGGAGAGGCTCTTTTTCATGTGAATTGGAAGCTTGTTCCAGAGATGTGGCAGTTTCTGGGAGATGTATCTATCTCTCCAGCATGATCTGTTTATGTCAGAGACTAGGTTAAGATGCCTAGAGTGAGTGACCCTCGTGCAATTTTATTTATGAATATATAGTATTTCCATCAGGGCCCTTTCATTACTTAGTGAGAAACCTCTGTGGTATTTCCAATTATTGGAAGTGTCTGGTGAGGCACATACAAAAGGGAGCATTGTAGCCAATTACTGGTCTGATAAGAGCAGAGTATGATGGAATTATAACATCCTTAGATCTAGATGCAATGCCTTTACTTATAAGATGTGCCACACAGTAGGATCTCCTTAGTACTGTCAATATGTGGTGTTCAAAGCTGAGATTGCTATCAATCTGAATAACTAGCTCACGTACCACTGGGTCTATACTTAGGGAAGTGCTGTACATAATGTAATTAGCAGGGATGTCAGCTTTTCCAAAGGGAATAACAATGCATTTTCTGCATTTAGCTTTAATATGTGGCTTTGACGGCAATCATTTATCTGTAGTATATTAACATTGTTGGGGTACTCAATGACTGCTCCCAGTTTGCAATCATCAGCAAACTTGCCTTGACTTCTGAGAAATAAATTCCAAACAGTAAAAGACTCAGCACAGAACTCTGTGGTACTCCACTTTTGACTGGTCTTTTGCTACAGGTGAAGTCACCCACACTGAGGGTAAGTGTCCTGCCAGTGAGCCATTTGGCTACCCATCTGGTAATATATGAGTTAATTCCCAATTGGGAGAGTTTCTCTATAATATTTGAGTGGGGGATCATGTCAAATGCCTTGGCTAGGTCAAGATAGGCAGTATACACTGTCTTTCCCTCATCTAGGACCTTGGTGATTTTCTTGAAGAAGTCAATCATGTTTAACAGGCATGCTCTACCTTTAACAAATCCACAGTGGGTTGGCTCCAGAATTTGGGGATTACCTATGTATTTGTTAATAAAGTCCATAATGATTATTTCTATGGCCTTGCAGATGAGGCTATTTAAGCTTATGGGACTATAATTCCAAGGATTGATTGATGGTCCCCCATTTGTGCAAATGGATTACTGCTGCTGTTCTCCATTCTACCAGAACATAGCCAATTCACAGGCTATAGTTAAACAAGGATCTTCATGTTTTAAGTTGTTTAAAAGACAACCTGGGATGTTGTCTGGTCCCACTGATGCCATGATTTTGGCCTTGGAGAGCACCAAGATGACCTGTTCTCTTGAGATAATAGGCTGAGGAATGGTGGCATGTATACTTTGGGGAATCAAGTAAAGAAAGGCACACAAGTGGAGAGACAGCACAATGTAGTCAAAAAAGGCATGCTATCCTTGAAACTTTAGTTATATACTTTGGGGAATGACTGGATGGGACAGGAGGGGGAAGTTTGCTCCAAATCTGTCAGCTAGTAGATTGGCTATTACCTCTATTTCAGTAAGGGTGGTGCCATCCACAACCAGTTCAGTGCATAGTTGAGTATTCCTTTTTAGATGTTGTATGTAGTTAAATAGGTCTTTGTGATTATCCTTAGCTACAGAGGTTATTTTTGCTTCATAATTAGCTTTGGAGGACTTGACAAGATCTCTTATTTGCTTGTTTAAGCTAGTGAGGGATTTCTTCTTCTGCTGAGCCAGTTCCCTCTTGTACTTGGACATTAGTTTCTTTCTCTTGTTGTATATCCTTTTTATACTAGGGGTAAACCAGGGTGGTTTGTTTTTTCAGCAAGACCTGGATTTAATTCAGTTGAACACAACCGATTCTATACAATTGCTCAGGTAGTTATACAGGGCATTAATGTACACCTCTGCATAGAAGTCCATGTTATCTGCATTTGAGGGGGCTTTGAAGCTTCTTACACCATCACTTAGTATCTGGTCTTATAACTACATCAAAAGAGACCGATTTATGGTCTAATCTTAACAGGGAGGGCAACACATGGGGGGGGTGCAATGTGCTCCCATGTTAGTGACTATGTCCAGGATATTTGAACCAGTTTTGGGTGAGCTGACTAGCTGTTCCAGAGAATTTGCATTGAGAATGTCCAAGAACCTCTGAGCCAGCATGTTTATGGTCATGTATGTTTCCCAGTCGATGGTAGGATAATTAAAACTGCCTATGAGTAAGGTGTTGGGTTGTATGGCAAATGACTCCAAGTAAGTCCAGGTATGGAGTATATTTTCCTCTTTCATGGCAGGGAACCTATAGCTAGCTCTGATGTGCTAGGGGGCTTTGCCTAATTGGAGATGGAGTAGTTCAACAGACTCATACTGTTTGACCATCCTTGAGGTGTTCTTATCCTTAATGAATGAATGGTGACTACACCTCCTTTCATTCTTTCACCCTCAGTTTCTGGACTGAACATATGGAAGGCACTGTAGCCCTGCAAGGTCGGGCTGTTTTCTGCACCTTTGAACCGTGTCTCTGTGAATAAACAGACATCAGCATTCTCCAAAGTGAGAAGTGCTTCCAGGGACTGCAGTTTCTTGTTTAGACTCCTAGCATTAAGCAGCACTACCTTGAGTTGATCTAGAGAGGATTTTGTTATGTTGAGAAGTTGGTTATTTTGACACTGTCTACAAAAAGGCACAAGAGGGTGGCTAATGCCCTTGCCAATGTAGGAAAGCCTAGAAGACACAAGTGCAGACCATCTCTGGCAAATAAAAGTGGCCTGTCAATCATATCTTCCCAGGTTGACAGATATTGGATCCCCTTGGACTGATGACGGAAGCTAAGACAATTGTTAAAGTCAATAATTTTTTGTTTGTATTGTGGCATCATCCTTGGATAAGGCAGAATGCTGCTTAAGGTTAGGTTTATACCTGCCTGTGACACATAATCTGAAAGTTTAGCATGTCTGTCTTAGGTTTCACTTTATAATCTCAAAATACTAAAATACCAAATTTTAGCATCTCAAGACTATAAAGCCGAAAGCCAAGAAAACCGACACCCAAAACCGCGAAATTCAAAATTGCGATCATTCACATACACACACCACCACACAAACAATCACAAATACACCTACCTAATTACACTACAACAAACAAAACAACACACACAAACACAACACAACAAACAAACACACCTACCCTACCTATAAGAAGGAGGGCAATTCCCCCTGCACCCCCCCATGTGGGGGGCCGCACCCCCACACCCCTGCTACTTATATATGCTAACTCCGAGGTCCCACTAAACATAGAAGCACATACAACTCACTACTACACACACTCACGCACACTAAAATCCCTACCCAATACCCTTACAAAAACACCACTTACCTGAATCCCCAGCGAAATCCACAAACCACACCACACATCACGAACACGACAACACAACGGGGGATTCAACATTTCTGCATTCGATATTATGCAGTTTTGCGTAACTGCACTTTTGAATTTATAGTCTCAAAATACTAATATTTGATATTTTAGTATTTCGAGATTATAAAGTGGAACCCTCTCTTCATATAGTCCAGTGAGGTATGATGAATTCACACCGGTAATTGTGGTTGCGTGACTTGAGTGGTTGAGTGACTTGACAGATCCTGGCACCTGGCAGGCAGCTATCTGTAACCAGCTTCTTATTCAGCCTGGTGAGGGGAACATCTGTGTGTTTCGCAATGGAGTCACCTATGACAAATACATTAGGTTTTGTGATGTCCTTCCTTATGGGCTTAATGTTGAGACACTGGGGTGCGTGTGTGTGTGTGTGTGTGTGTGTGTGTGTGTGTGTGTGTGTGTGTGTGTGTGTGTGTGTGTGTGTGTGTGTGTGTGTGTGTGTGTTATTATATTTTATGGTTGTTTTTTGCATTGTTATGTGTTTAAGAGGTTTCCATTTGGAAGGCCTCTGATCTTTTGGTAAGTTAGTAGTGAGTATATCCTCATATGTGGGTGCATATGTTATGTCCTTATTTAGTGTGGGAAGTGCGTGTTTGCTGACAACCTAGCTGGCATTCAGTTTGTCCGTATGTGAGAGTCTTGCCTCCAATTTCATAGAGTAACTACATCTCTCACATAAAGTATTTCTTTCAGGAGTAAGTGGTTGTCAGTATATATGAGACGATTGCTACATTGCTTCAGGATGCCCATGTCTATCAGGATGGCCAGAGCGATGATGGGAAACTGCCTGTCCATGATAGCAGGCTCTGTATGTTTTATCAGGGAAGGAATAGTTTAATTTGACAGGACTGTGCTGGTAGTCCCAATACTACAAGAGGGACCTATACTTTGTGTAGGCTAAGATTGATCCTAGCACACCAGAAAAGCTTGGAAGGGTTTCACTGACAGCTATTTAGGGAAACACTGAGCTTCTAGCCTTTTGCATCTATACAGGGCACTGTTAACCACTGCTGTGAGAAGAGCAGCACCAAGCAAACATGAGGCTTAAACACAAGCAAAGAGAAACAAGTTTTAAGCTAACTACCGATCAAGAAAGTACACAATAAGCCTTCCACTAGCAATCCCCAACTCAGGCACATCAGATCAGCATACCCCTGCCACAAGGGTGCAGAAGAACACCTACTTAATGTAGAATAGTTGGTTTAGAGCCCAAGTGTACAAGAACACTCAAACTACCTACAAAAGCCCTACAGCTAACAAATACAATGTAATACATTACAATTAACTACTTAAAGCAGTGATAGAAAGTACATTTTCTTGCTATAAAGTGCAAAACATAACAGCAAATAGCTGATGAAACTGCTGAAATACAGTCACAATATATAAGAAGTGAAAAACAAATACTTAATTTTGTCTTTTCAATAGTGGATTGCTCTAGGTGAAAGTAAATTCTCAGCAATCAGTAGCAAAGTTGCCAAATAAGGAACAGCTCTGAGTATCTATGCCAAAGCCTGCTTAAGTGTGACCAAAGAGAAACATGTTTTAAGCTAACTACCAATCAGAAAAGCACACAATAAGTCTTTCACCAGCAATACCCAACTCAGACAGGTTATATCAGCACACATCTGCAATAAGAGTGCAGAAAAACACCTTTTTGATATAGAATAGCTGGTTTGGAGCCCAAGTGTACAAGACCACACAGACTACCTACAAGCTCCATACAACTAACAGATTCAATGTTATACAGTGCAATTAACTACTTAAAGAAGTAGTACATATTTTTTTTGCTATAACATGCAAAAATAACAGCAAATAGCTTACGAAACTGCTAAAGTACAGTCACAGTATATAAGAGAAGTGCAAAAAAATACTTAGAGCCTTTTGTGTGCTTCCCAGCTCAGACAGACCAGGTAAACACCTAATGCCATTAGATGAATAATCCCAGTCCTCCTAATGTAAAAGCATAGTAAAGGAGTGTCCAGAGTGAAATGTTACCACAAGCAAACTTAACAGATACAAAATACTGCCAGACACAAATGTAGATATGGATACAGCAGTGTATTTTAAATGGCTTATAAAAGCATGATTATTCAATAAAAGTACTTTGCTTTGTATAAATGAGCCAAGAGACACTCAATTGTGCAAAATTTATAAAGGCACTAAAACAAAGTAAGCTGATTAATAAGCCCTCCAGCCAATAAAACTACATGTAGAAATCCCAAGTGTTTCCCCAACCTAAACAGACCAGGCTACCTTCCAGGGCACTAGATGGAAAATCCAATGACACCTTTATTACCTGAAGAACAAGAAGCAGAATGTCTTTCTGTTTCACAGCTCACTTTTTGTTGGACAAAGTTTTGTATTTCCTCCTTAGCATGTACTTTATCAGAAAATGATTTTGTCCCTTCAGGGAAGAATACTTTGAAGACAGCTGGGTACAATAGTTTGAATCTCACACTTATGCCTCGATATTCCCTGAATACTGGGATAAATTTGCTTCTCTTCGGCCTGGTGTACAATTATTAATCATTCTCCACAAATACTCTGCTGTCTCCCACTTTTAGTACTTTGTTCTTATGCCACAGTTTTGTCAAAATCAACTCTGTCTGCTAGTAGAATTGCATCTTTACTATTAAAGGTCTAGGTTGCTTTCTCATAGCCAGGTTTGAAGCATACACATGATGTGCCCTTTCAACTAACAACTCCTGCTGTGGAATACCAGTCCAGTTGCTTATTTGTGCTTTTATAAAATGAATGCAGTCTGTTCCTTCCAGCTTCTCTGGTATAGTTGAAAATCTCAGTTTTTCCCTATGTGCTCTGTCCTCTAATTCTATTATTTTCTGAAACATCTCTTCTTCAGCAGTCTCATATTCTGCCAGCCTTTTCTTCATTTCAGCCCCTGATTTTTTCAGCTTTATCACCTCATCTAAATATTTGTTTAAAGCTTCTTCCATTTTTCCATAGTGTTTTGTTTATTTTAAACATGTCTCTGTGTAGTTGTCTTATATCTTCCTGCAGGTTACTCAAATTCATATCAGGAGGGTGCATTGCTTTTTGCTGAACATCTGCAGAACGTTCTGCATTTGGTGTTTCTTCCTCATTTTTTGTAGCTGATTTTTTCCAGGTCCTTTTTATTTCTTTTTTCCTGGCATGCAGGAAGTACACTTACTAACCAGTTACTGAAACTTACCCATAAACACAAGCCTACTGGCCTTCTCTGCTGAGTTTCTGTTTTTACACTATGAGAGCTAGAATTAAGCTGTTACTGAATGTGCAGCCATCTTGGAAGTCCTTGAAAATCCACTGAAACCTCAATATAAAAACAAGTGCTTGCTAGAGTGTAAAATATACTACTTTATTCAACAGCTAGCTAGATAATGAATTCAGAGCAAGAAAATCAGTAGAAAAGAATGAGAAGCAAAATGCACTTTTTCAATATAAGCACAAGGAAAGAAAATAAATAATTCAAGATATCAACAGCAGTGTAGAAAGGGAGGAGCTTATTAAGCTCAATTTACAGTAGGGGTGGGCAGCATAAAATCACAGGGTTTAAAAAGCAGATCAACAAAGGATACGGAGGCTGGGAAAAACTAGCAGGGAATCTCCAGCAGTGTTTTTTGTTTATGCAGGCTTGAAATCCTTTCAGAAAGACAGTGACCCGGAAATTCACTGTGTATTTAATTATCACTCAAGAAACAATGTAACCAATGGGAAAAAACATGTGAAATGTGCAGTCTAGATAATTTAAGTGTCTATCTCTCACATAGAACAAAAACACTAGGTCAAGCAGATTTCTTAAAACCGAAAACAAAATGGAATAGTTAAACCAGAAAGCAGCTCTATCACTCACAGACAAAAAAATATATAAGTTTACTTTCCTCACCCAGCAGGGAATCAACAGCAGTGGTTTAGTTTATGTAGGTTCGAAACCTTTTCAGAGAAAGACAAAGACACATTAATTCACTTGTGTTTAAGTATCACTCAAGAAACAATTTAACCAATGGAAAGAAACATGTGAAATGTGCAGCCTAGATAATTTAAGTGTATATCTCTCACATAGAACAAAACACTAGGTCAAGCAGATTTCTTAAAACCGAAAACAAAATGGAATAGTTAAAACAGAAAGCAGCTCTATCACTCACAGACACAAAAATATCTAAGTTTACTTTCCTCACCCAGCAGGGAATCACCAGCAGTGGTTTAGTTTATGCAGGTTCAAAACCTTTTCAGAAGAAGACAAAGACACATAAATTCACTGTGTATTTAAGTATCACTCAAGAAACATTTTAACCAATGAAAACAAACACATGAAATGTGCAGCTTAGATAATTTAAGTGGACCCCAGTCTCCCAAGTATATATGGGAATGAATAGCACAATAATATGAAAGGGCACCGGAAGCTACATTAAAATAAGAAGAGGCATCAGGGACTGCACAGTAATAGAAAAGGGCACCAGGGGCCAAAAATCAAGATGAGAGGGCAATCAAAAATAATAAAAAAGATATGGTAGTACACAAATGATCCTACAGGAAAATGTTTAGGAAAACACTAACTCAATAATAAAAATTTGCAGACCATGGATAGTATTACAGGTGTCTACAATATACTAACTCAAGCTGATACAGCTGAAAAGGAAGTTGTCAGAATGAAAAGCAGGAAGAGAATGGATCTAAAAAAAACTTGTAACACAAGCACCAGAGCATTAATGGATACCATCTGAAGAACCTGAGTGGGGAGACGTAAAGAAAGAAAGGACTCAGTGTAGATATGGAAATGTTTTCAAAACTTAATAAGCCACGAGGGAAAAATTCTCACACCATGAAGTATAAGGGAGATATTGTAATGAAGACAGCTGAAGAGGCTGGGAGGTGACATGGAGATATATGGGTGAGCAAAACAGACAGATAACACACTAAATATAAGGTGCATTACTCTAACCTATTTTGAAGGAAGGACTTAGGACTGAACAAAAAAGTATACCAAAGCAAACTTTCCAGAAGAGAAACATGGTCAGATCAACTCACAATCTGATTTGTTCTGCTAAATATTGAAGAAGCTGAAGCTTAGTCCCAGGTCAGGAGGTCTACCTATTAGAAGCAAGGAATACACCCTACTGAAGATACTGAGGAGGTCAGAGAAGATTATCTACTTCAAACTTTGAATACATCAGAAGAAATTATGATGAAGCTGAAGAGGGTTCTGTCTTGTGGCCTAACAAATGCATTGATGACTGGAAAGCAGTTTTAAGAAACTCAGAAACTCAATGATCTAACTGCAAAGTAGACACTCCAGCAACTTGATAAACAGTGAGATGGATAGTACTTACTGAATATATCACATAGATTTCCTTGTTAAGAGGTACATCTCTGCCTGGTTCATACAATGATGGCATAGCTCTACCAAAGTTTACAAAACAGAAAAAAGTGGCAGTGCACACTACCAAAACTAAAGCACAAAACAAACATGCTGGAAACAGCCACAATAACTGGAAACCAAATGGAATTATATAAATGAAATTTGTAATAATCACATTTAATGCACAACCATTAAAACACCAGTGTTTTCAACTTTCTTAAAAAAGACTTCATCAGAACTAAAACAAGATGACTTATAAACATCAGTTTTACAGGAAGTCATACATAATTAACTGAAATAAAGGAGAACCACACCCACAGACTCAGAAAATATATTTATTTCATCATGATTTGGTGCCTCCTACATTTTAACACCATTCTGGGACAATTTATAGGTTTTTAAATATTTTTATACATAATTTCTGAGTCTGACCACATGGGATCTAGCATCTTGAAGTGATCCTGATTGTTTAGTCTGCCTCTTGGTATCCCACAATGCCATGCTTGTCTGTAAAAAATTACATCACACAAGCCTCTTTCTTCCTAAAGCTCCTGTCATTGCATTGATTTTACATGCATACACTGCTGTCTTTCAGTCAGTTTTAAGTAGCCTTTTGTGCTGTTCAATGACTACTTAAAACACAAACAGCACAAATACCACAGAACAGACTTTCAAGGCACTTTTTACTGCTGCTTCTTTTTAGAATGGCTAAATTTCAGTCTTTTTTGAAGCCTGAATTGTACTACTTCGACTCATCTCCCATCCCACTTTTCACCTAACTTCCCTAGCTGTCAAAGTGCACAGCAGCAGACTTGACACATGTACCATTTCCTTGTTCTAGCCTTCACTTTCTGTATGGGTAGAGGAAGGACCATTGAGCTGTGACATCACAGCATGGGTGGGTTTTTAGGATGGTCATAGTGATGTCAGGTTGGGGAGGGAATTGGCCAGAAAACTACCTGTATTCATTGCCTTTGATTAATTTGATCAATGAATTCATGAATGCAGCAAGCTATTCCAGGGTAAGATAACGTTTTCTGACAGTGAAACCATCACAGTACAGCAATAGTGGAGAGAAACAGTTCATTTAAAATATTTTAAATGCTGTATTGTTGTTTACTCATAGCAGGGGCTGCAAATAGGGAGAAAAGGGGCAGAAAAGTTGAGCATTTAATAATAGAATCATGTTGTTATTTAAATCGCCAATTAAATTGCTAATTAAGCAAGCACAGCCTAGAGTATTTAAAAGAGACAGCCATCTTATTATATATTTAGATTCCTTATTATCAAATGTATGTGCTGATATAATAAATAACCCCCCAAAATATATGTGTGTGTGTGTGTGTGTGTGTGTGTGTGTGTGTGTGTGTGTGTGTGTGTGTGTGTGTGTGTCTGTGCAAGACATAAAATGATAATTTAATAATACATGTCCATTTCCACCAATCGTTGTAGTCTATGTTCGTATGAGTTGATAAATAAGCACATATGAATAGGTTAATTTTTTTAATTGCCAAATTATCAGCTCTACATAAATTATCACAGCTTTGCAGCTCACAGTTTCAAAGCAGGTACAATAGAAATGTTTTCAGTTTTACTGAGGGATTGTTGCATTCAGCATCAACTGCCAATAGAACTCTCTGCATTCAAATCTGGTTTGTTAACAATCACTCCCTCCCCCAATGGTGTTCAACTATATCTAATATAGCAAATTCAAATGTCATAAAGTATGTCCAAGTCAAGGAGTGATTAAATGGGCATTATTGATATTTTTATTTTTAATATCATATTTATGCTCATATATTTACTTGTTTAATCTTCTCTCTGCCTTCCCTATATAAAATGTGAAGCATGACAAACACTTAGTGAAAATGGACATGTATTATTAAATTATCCCTTTGGAAAGAAATGTTCCATTTTTAAGTTTTATAATCCCATCATTATTTTGATCTAAGAATATTCTATCACCTAATAAAATATTGTTGCATTAGTTGTATCTACCACATCTTGTCATCCCCTTACCTATACTGAACAAACTATTTTTTTCTAAAAGTTCCTTCATATTATTGGCTGTTTTGTAAACAAAGTATGGTTCTGTACCTACAACAGGTAATAATGATGCATTTACCCTGAATGTATTCCAGTTATTCTTAACTATTCTTCTTGTGCTATCAAACCATTCATCCAGGAGTGGTTTATACTTTACACCCCATCCTTTAACAATTTCTGTTGATATACCTTTCACTAATTGTTTGGTGTAACCTCTAACAGTAAACATATGGCATAGTTTATTCATCTGTTCCTATAATTTGTCTTTTTTTGAAGTCATTCTCACATCTCTAATACACTGACTTTAATAATATTGTTTACATGAAAATGGGTGACAACTATTAAAATTTAGGTATGTATTGCTGAATCTTGGCTTTCAGTATATATTTCAAACAAATTCCTTATCTCCAAAACTAATAGTGGATGCAAATAATTAATAACGTCTTTGCTAACTAATATGCAAATTTAAAAAAAGTGGCGGCCCCTAAAAATCAATAAAATTACTTATTTTATCAACAGAACTATTCAATATGTATCTAAAACAATGAATTTTAATACACATCAATTTAAAAGAAGAAGTGTCTTCTGTTGGTGTAGATGAGACTACAACAATAAACAACAAGAATCTTGCTGTGATGGTTACCCATCCATTTATCCAAATTACATTTGAATAGAATAAAATAAGTGCTTTCCTTTAAATGGAGAGGAAGATGGTCCCATAGAAGTAGTATCCCTCCAACATATTCTATTTATTTTGCAAATGAGATAAAGTCCCTTAAGCATAAGCTCTCTAAATATAACAGAAATCATTAAATGTATCTCTTAAAACAACAAAATTTTGCTAAAAACATGATTAGGTAAGGCCGAACCAAAATGTTATGCTTAAAATCTATAACTAAGACTTTCTTCAGCTTTAATGAATTTTTGTAATATAACACATGTGCCATCAAATACTGATATAGATGTATTTTGAAGCATTTAAATTGAATGTCACAAACAAAAGTACTGGATCATACGATTTCTCATAGATGAGCAATACCACATTATAAATCTAGCAAATTCAACCAAGTTTGCATTTATTGCAATGGATTTCATTTACCTTATTTGCATTTATCATACGAGTGAGTACAACAGTTTTTTTTTATGAGCAACCATTTTACCAAGTAATAGAATTTGTAACAGACATAATTTATCACATAAGAAATACAAGTAATGCCATTTTACTGTTTCTTCTGATCTCCTCCCTCCTCCTTTTACTTTACACCACATCTATATATTGGAAACAATTTATAAATACAAGGGATATGAGGATGGTAATATTTTAGTAGATCTTCAAGAAAACCCCCAAAGCTCTTATATATTAATTTAGATATGAGGTGTTTTTTTTCTGTATTATATAGCAATTTAGTCCACTGAAGAGAGATTTCTCTGAGCTCCTGCATTTAGTGTATTTGACCCTCCTTCACCCCATCCATAATTTAATATAGTCAAACGGTTGTAGTATCAGACGGGCATGGTGCATTTCATTACTAACTCAGATGGGGGGGGATGCACTGCCACTCATTGCTGATTGAAGAGAAACAGTATTTGAAACAAAATTTTAAAATGATAGTATTCCAAAAAATGTGATTATAATCAGCTAAGTTTGCAGTAGTTAGATAAGAAGTGTTTAATTTTGACAGACAATAATGTCCCCAATTTTGGTATATCAACTGATCGTTGTTTATAATTTCATAGGAAGTGTTGCATCTGTTTTAATACCTCTTGTGACTGTTTAGCTTACTAATAGCAGACACCAAGTCTGACCTTACTGTATTTTATATGGTAATCCGAAGTATCATTTACCTTTTAGCCTCTTCTTTTAAGAGGTTTTCAGTAAAAAATCAACTTTTAAGTGACAGCCTCCTGAACTAAAACTACAGCTTGAAATAAAAACAGTTTTTAGCCTCTGTTCAGTTTAGTAAGACATCATTTTTGTCATTGCCTCAAAGCTAAAACATGGAGAATTGCAGGCTCACCAAAGTCTCCAAAATGCTATAAAACACTGAAATAATTTAGCACTGTAATCTGCGTGTTAGAGCCATGTTGGAAGATTGGTTCTTCTTCCTTATGAAATGCTTATATTTGTACTTATCCTTTTGCTAGAATTTAGTTTGCATACATCTGCTGTGTGATAAACATTTTCCAAAAAACTTTTTATTCTGAAAATGCAATCAACATCAAGCCCCCGATCTTGTAGTCAGCACCACATCCCTGATCTTGTATAGTAGTCTGCATCATGCCCCCGATCTTGTAGTCAACACCAGATCCCTGATCTTGTAGTCAGCATCATGCCCCCAATCTTGTAGTCAGCACCACATCCCTGATCTTGTAGTCAGCATCATGCCCCCGATCTTGTAGTCAGCACCACATCCCTCATCTTGTAGTCTGCATCATGCCCCCGATCTTGTATTCAGTACCAGATCCCTGATCTTGTAGTCCGCATCATGCCCCCAATCTTGTAGTCAGCACCACATCCCTGATCTTGTAGTCCGCATCATGTCCCCGATCTTGTAGTCAGCACCAGATCATTGATCTTGTAGTCAGCATAATGCCATTTCTCTTTGTTTGACTTTTCAATCGGATTCACATTTAATTTCATATACACATTCCCTTTCTGTTTACTGACAGGATTTTGATGCCTGAATGAATTAGATAGAATTTCAGTACACAACTCTGAGTGCACTTAGTACCAGATTGCAGATAAGGAAGGTCCTTTGACATAGTACCACAACTAGTACCAGAATTAGCTCAAACATTCAAGAAGACAGTGATTTTAAATGTGTACTTAACACTTTTATTCATATTCTAATACTTACATAAGACATGGGGTGGAGCTGATTTCCTGAGGTGGCTTCCTTCATAATATGCACTAAATTGAAATTACATCTGTTTGATCTGTAGGCCATCAAGCCATACGTTTGAAAACTGCATGCATTTCTTTGCAAACCTGAAACTTAAAATTAATCATTCATTAACCAAAATGATTTTTGTCCATTAACATTTTTATACTTCACTTACTTCAAGAGTGATTCATTTTCACTAATGCATGTTAAGAAAAAGAAAGAAAAAACTGAAACAAAACAAACATTTATTCTGACTGTATTATTCAGTCAGTTGGTATTCCATTCTTAACCTTGTAATTTATCCTGACCATTTCTTGTATTATATAATTTTTGTAACTTCCTTAATTATATCCTTTATTGTATAAATTTCTTTTCGGACCATAGGTGCTAAGTGCACTCATATATTAAATTTTAAGACAGCCAGGATAATGCCACATGAGCTATTTGATGTACTCCATGCCTTAGACTCTTATCAAGAATAACACTATCATAATTCATATTTACTAGCCCATACTCACATTCTAATTTCACTGGACTTTATAAACTAACAATAAATGTTTTGTAGCTTCTTTTCTCAGACACTCACATCTGATGCTTACATCTCATGTTCAATTTAACTCCTATTATATATAAGGAATGTACCCAGCTGGAGGTTCTTTTTAATTTGTATTTTCTCTTGCAGTGTTTTTTCTTTCATCTCATACTTTATTAGTGAAATATGAGGATCAAAAGGTTTCAGGATCTCTCTATATAGTATGTTCTTACTGCTCCGCTAAAATCACTTAAGTTAATTTTCTAGATCCTTATTTTGTATATGACTTTTGAGTTACTTGTTTACCTTCATTATACCTGTACCCAAGATTCAAATATGTAGTGTGTTGGGAGCAAGCAGTTGAGTATGCATGAAACATACATATCAAATCAAGAAATTAACATTTTAGAAACAACATTCTCTGAATGATTCTGAGGCTTGAGTGAAACACAGTGTGTGCTACACAATACAGCTGTAGAATGACCCTGTAAGGCAGTGTGTGCTACATAATACAGCTGTAGAATGAGCCTGTAACACAGGGTGTGCTGCATACTATAGCTGTAGAATGAGCCTGTAAGGCAGGGTGTGCTACATAATACAGTTGTCAAATGAGCCTGTAACACAGGGTGTGCTACATAATACAGCTATAGAATGACCCTGTAAGGCAGGGTGTGCTACATAATACAGTTGTCAAATGAGCCTGTAACACAGGGTGTGCTGCACAATACAGCTGTAGAATGAGCCTGTAACACAGTGTGTGCTACATAATACAGCTGTAGAATGACTCTGTAATGCAGGGTGTGCTACATAATACAGCTGTAGAATGACCCTGTAATGCAGGGTGTGCTACATAATACAGTTGTCAAATGAGCCTGTAACACAGGGTGTGCTGCATAATACAGCTGTAGAATGACCCTGTAAGGCAGGGTGTGCTACATAATACAGTTGTCGAATGAGCCTGTAACACAGGGTGTGCTGCATAATACAGCTGTAAAATGAGCCTGTAACACAGTGTGTGCTACATAATACAGCTGTAGAATGACCCTGTAATGCAGGGTGTGCTATACAATACAGCTGTAGAATGACCCTGTAATTCAGGTTGTGCTACATAATACAGCTGTCGAATGAGCATGTAACACAGTGTGTGCTACATAATACAGCTGTAGAATGACCCTGTAAGGCAGGGTGTGCTACATAATACAGTTGACGAATGAGCCTGTAACACAGGGTGTGCTGCATAATACAGCTGTAGAATGAGCCTGTAACACAGTGTGCGCTACATAATACAGCTGTTTTTCTACAAATCTATTTTCTTCACTTATCATTCTAGCAGCCCGCACCAATTGGCCCTTAAGGACAGATTTCTTTTGATGTAAAGGGTGCGAGCTGGAGAAGTGCAAGAAAGTGTTATAATATGTCTCTTTCCTGTATATACAGGATGTGTATCTCTGGTTACCTCTATCATTCTTTAATTCAATGTCCAAGTAGTTCATTTTGTCTTAGTTAAATAAACTTGTAAATTTCAGAAAACAAGTAGTGTTGTTGAAATAGTTAACAATGTCACAAGCTTTTTGGTTGTCAACTTTCAGTATTATACAAATATCGTCCAGGAAACGAGTGAAAAGAAAATATTCTTGTAAATAGTGTTATTACCCAGGACGTATTGGTGTTCCCAGTGTGCCATTACCATATTAGAAAAACTGGCACCACATGGTGAACCCATGGCAACCCCAATATTTTGTAGGTAGTACTCATTGTTAAACAGAAAAAACATTTCTAAAATAATTTCTAAAAACACTTCTACTAGTCTGATCTCTTCAACAGGTGCTTTCTTCTTGGTCATAAAATCAATGACCCATTCAATCCCTGTTCTGTGTGGCATTGATGTATACAAATCACAAACGTCTACTGTCAAGAAATTGTACTCATCATTGTATTCAAGTTTGTTAACTACAGCTAAAAATGACCAAGAGTCCTTGGAAATCTGCTTCTCTTGTAAGATGTATTTTTTAAGGATTGAGTCCACCAACTTAACACAGGGATAAGTAATTGATTGTCTTGCATCAACTAAAGCACGCATGGATGGGTCATCCAATGATTTATGGATCTTTGGGATTCCAAAGAGAATAGGTGTTTTAAGACTAGGTAGTAATAGATAGTTAAACGTGTTTAAGTCAATCTGTGAATCAATAAATAAGTCATTAATACATGACTTAATATCGTTGTATGCTCCATTTAATTCATTGTGACTCACTTTGATGTGTGCTTCACTGTTAAGTATCTTTTCCATTCTTTTCACATAATCGACTTCAAGCATAAATACCAGCCCTCCCCCCTTTGTCAGGCTTCGTGATGCAGATAGGTAGATTCCTCACATACTGAAGACATTCCCATGCTTTACCTGACACATTGTCCTTATTGATTACATTATAGTGCACACAACCTAATTTAGACCGAATGTCCAACTCACAAATAGTGTCAAACAGCGCCAGCATAGGGTGTAAAGGCGGGTTAAATGTACTAGAAATATGAAGGTTGTTCCTGTTATTCTGCACTCTGTTACACAACATAACTGCTAAATTCAATTTTGTAATATAAAGTTTCAAGTCCAGTAACAATGAACTGAGGTTACTGTGCTTGACAGGAATAAATGTAAGACCTTTGGCAAATAATTCAGTCAGGTCCTGTTCAAAAACATAGTCGGTAAAATTATACACCTTAAAGTCACAATCTGAATTATACAAAATAGTATAATTACCAGTTTGAAGACTCATTCATTTCCTCTTCGAATTGCCCGATCTGGTGTTGTAGGTGCGGGCTACAGGCTGCTGATTCTGTTTCCTCCGTTGATGGTTCTGGCCTTGTATTTGAATACAATGCTGCTGTTGGTTGTCCATAGTAATGTGGTTACCACCAAAGTCCAACGTGTAATTACTAGTTGAATTCTCAGGAAATACACTCTCTTCTTCAATATTATTGTGGCTAGAAGCATTCGGTACATTGCCTTGCCTGTTTGTCAATTGAGAGACTTCCTGGTTAGCGTCAGGTCTGAAGTGAACGTTAGATGCTCTGCCTATACCATTCCATGTCTGTGAAGGGGAAGGTTTGGGATACGCTACCTGATTATTATAATCATTTCGGTCCGCCTGCAATTTTTTAAGTTTAATGTATTTAAACTTGCAAATTTGTTGGTTAATACTGTTAAAGATCCTACTATAATCATAGTAGAATACTAAAAATAATACTAATAAACTAAAATCAACATTTTGCTTAATGTCAGTATCTGTTTGGGCTACTTTTTCCTCTAGTTCTGAGATGAATACCCGATAATGTTTAGACATAAGCTGCAGAAGTTCAAGACCATGTTTATTAAATAACTGTAATAATTTCTTGTGAAACTGTGATCCAGCTAATAACCCAGTTGGGTTTTGCCAGGATCGTAAGCCCTTCGGCACAATTTCCTCTTTTAAACACTCTTGGAAGTAGGACACTTCTAGCTGCAGTTTCTTAGTTTTAAATAGTCTCTGATCAAGAAATTTTAAATTAGACACTATGCTTGCTCTGTCTCTTGCAGGTTGCTCCTGTGCTAAATTGTTATTAGGTCCCAACATTTCTGGTTGGTTACTAAGCCATTTTGCAAGGTCTGGAAGTCCGGTTTGCTCACGAACCAGATACGCTGGTTATATTTGCCTTCCATTTGGCAAATTACTGTCAGTAAAGTTACTGTTTGTTAAGTTAACGGAAATACCTATCTGATTCTGTGACCCACAGTTATAAAGTCGGCCAGCTTGTCGATTGTCAATACCTTAGGTTGAATGCACATTTGTAAAGTCTCTTGTAAATGGCTGAGAACTACACTGTGAAATGTTGTCCATATGATTCGATAGCTCATCCAAATGGTTGTTCATCAAATTAATTAATATTGTAAGGTCACCATCTTTTTCCAGTAGATTAGGTGAAGGTAAACTGGTCAAAGACCTTGAGAGACTCTCCAAAGCCATACCACAAAACTAGGAACCAGAAACAAAACCACGAACTCCAAAAAACAAAGGTCTTCTCAGTTGGCTAGTCCCCCACTTTATTGTACAAGATAAAAATGAAAAACACAAGTAAAATGAAGCGCTTTTCATTTAGCACTCTGACTAACCTTCATCAGATACACAGCACAATTAAAAGTACTCTCTTATAGATAACACCAAGTTACAATCAATTAACCATGTAATTTGAGCCAATTAACTGTAAAAGCTCTATAACCCTAAAGTAAAATGAATCCAAACGACTATGTAGTACTCAGTATTCATGAATTATTATTCATATATCATTATGTTCAAAGTTACATAACTTCGACTACCTAAAAAAAAAAAAAAACACAACGGACAACAAAATAAACTGTTGTAAGCAGGGGGGCAAGCCACCCTGCACCCCCCACACCCCCCGCTACTTAAATATGCCAACTCTGAAATTGCACCACATTGAAGTGAATGGAAACCTCCACCTGTGGAGATTTCTATTTGCACCCTCAAACTTTTACAAATTCGAACATATGGTCTCAACCATATGTGGTTCGAACTTGTAAAAAATTTGATGACATGATAGGAACCCGGTTACAATATCAGAGATAAAAACAAAGTAATTTACAACATATATCTTTATACATATATATATATATATATATATATATATATATATATATATATATATATATATGTATAGGTTTACTATCAAAATGTTGAATGGAAAAATAAATTCTGTTCAATACACCAAATAAAAACAAAGAAAGTCAAAATCTATAACAAGCCACAATAAATCAGCTGAACAAATTCAGCAGATTCGACCTTGTCACTAAACAGACTGCGTGATGTCCATATAGGAGCTCAGGTAAATGAAACTCCTATACCTCACATCATGTTTTTGCAGGGGTGCAAGCCCCCCTGCACCCCCCACCCCACCCCCTGCTAACTATATATTCCAACTCTGAGTTCACACTACAGTGAGGAAAGGATGAATTTCCCAAACTGCACTATACCACAATCTCTGTGCAGTACTTCAAGTTTATATCAGAGAATGAACTGTGCATTCGCTGATATAAACTTTCGAATGTGGAGATGTTCAGAGAGATGGAAATTCGAACATCCATGTTTCGAGTTTTCTATCTGCAGGCATCTCAACTCGCAGTTTTGATAGTAAACTATACACACACACACACACACACACACACACACACACACACTTTTTTTTGTAATATTGAAATAAGTTGAAAGTTAAGAAGGAAAAGATCACTAGAGGGGTGGTGTTAGGGTGAAAGAATTAATAAAGGGAAATAAAAATCACTAGTGGGGTAGTTTTAAAGGGGTGAGGGATAAGAATGAAGGTTAAGGTTAGTGAGATTTATAGTAAGAACAGAGTTGTTTAAAATAACTTATAGATCAAAAAGAGTTTCCTACTGGTTTTGATGGGTCAAGATAGGGGTAAGCTAGAGAAAGGTTCAAGGAGAGTAGGATGTTTATCTACCTAGATGATGCAGGGGCAGATTTTAGTATTTAGTAGGTAGTTCTTTAGGGTGAGTTTAAATTTATTGAATCAACTAATGGTGTTTATGCTGTTTGGAAGTGAGTTCCACAGTTTAGCAACAGTGTATGAGTAAAGGCAGCGTCTGGCTCTTTTGTTTGGTACATAAACAGTTATGAGTTGTTTATTTTCAGAGCAAATGGTTCTTGTGGGGCTAAAGGGTATTAAAATGTTCTTAAGGGAAGGGCAGTTGTTTGGATTGTAGACAATTTTATGAGCTATGGACAGTTGAATGAGGTTAAGGAGTTGTGGAAATTCCAGCGAGTTTAATTTTTTTAAGGCTTAGCAGTGATGTGAGCAGTATGAGCTACCTGTGGCAAATTTGGCAATTTTATGGTAGCAGACCTGGAGCTTATTTTGTAGAGATCAGTGCAGGTTAGTAAAAATGGGTCCATTGTATAATAGGGAGGGGAGCAAGTAAGTGTTGGTGAGAGCTTTTTTGGTGGTGTTGTCCGTGAAATGTTTATGCCTGTATAGGGCTCCTAATTTGCAGTGGGATTTTTAATGGGATTACCAATATGGTGTTCAAATATAACTTTATTGTCAATGGTAATACCTAATAGTTTAGCATGGGATACGATTTCAATTTCTGTGTTGCTTTAGGAGAAAATATGAAAGTGAGAGTCAGCTGAGAGGGGTTTTGCTACGAACAGTAGAAGCTCTGTTTTTTTGGCATTAAGAAGTAGTTGTGATTCAGTTAACCAGGCTTTGACTGCAGTGAAGGTATCTTGGGTTATTTGTTGGAGGTGTTGTAGGTTATTTGAGGAGGAGATGATGGTAGTATCATCTGCGTATTGGATAACAGAGCTAACAGGAGAAACAGTGTGAAGTTTGCTGGTAAATATGTTAAAGAGTAAAGGTCCAGGTATGGACCTTTGTGGTACTCCAGTTTGGTTGGTTTGGTATTCTGATAGGGTATTTTGTCATTTTACACATTGTTGCCTGTTAGTGAGGTAACTATTAAACCATTGGTGGGTAAGTGGGGTGTAGCTTATATTAGAAAGATGTTGCAGAAGTTTTTTGTGTGATACTGTATCGAAAGCCTTCAAAAGGTCTAGCAGTAGTTCCAAAGTAATATTACCTGAGTTGATGGATCTCTGCACAGTATCTGTGAAGGAGATAAGTGCAGTAATTGTAGTGTGTGAGGGGTGAAAGCCATGTTAGGTTAGAGGTGAGTAGGTTGTTGTGTGTGATATGGTGAAGTAATTGTTTATGAATGCACTTTTCAAGAAGTTCGGATAGTGGGGACAGGATAGAGATTGGACGATAGTTAGAGGGTTCATTGGAGTTACCTCCTTTGTGATGATGGATTTTTCCAGAGTTTGGGGACATAGGATTCTATAATTGAGTTGTTGATCAGAATGCTAACGGGGTATGCTATGGCCTCAGCAATGAGTTTTAAGCATTCTGGTGGGAGGTCATCAGAGGACAGACAGCATGGTTTTAATTTTCTGAGGAGTCTCTGACTTTCTGTGGTGGGTATTGGTTGTAGTGAGAAGAGGCTAGACGGTGTAATATTGCTTTGGTGAAGGGGAAAATAAATGTCTATTGGGGGGAGAAAGGATCTTTCTAAGTGAGGACTGCTTTTATGTGGTAGGGAAGGAGGGAAAAGGAATTTGATAAGGTGAGGGTAGAGGGAAAGAAGTCTGTTATTAATTTGCATGTGCCATTTATAAAATGTAAGTTGAGCATAGTTGTTATTGGTGTTTTTTTCTGGGCATGGTGATGGGTTTTGTTTGGTGCCAGGGGTAAGGAGATTAGTGATGTTTTTCCAGAATTGTTTTTGGTTGTTTCTATAGATATTCACTTGGTTAGAGAACAGTTTCTCTTGTCAGTACATACTAGCTTTTTAGCTTTGTTTTGTAGCTGTATGTATCTAAGTAGGTTACGTTAATTTTTGTTTTTATGTCATTCTTTCCAGGCCTTGTCCCTATTTTGTAGGAGTTGTTTAGTGGCCTTTGTTAACCAGGGAGTGTGGTTTGATTTTACTCTTTTAGTACGAGGAGAGAATAGGTTGTTGAGCGTGACTAGGAATATCTTATTAAAGTAGTATAAGGCATCATCCAGTGGGAGAGTTTTTACTGGGCGCCAATCTGAGAGTTTCAGAATGTTGATAAATTCTTGTTGATCAAAATGTTTTAGGTTTCTGGTGGCTTTATAGTTATAACATTTGGATATATGTGGAGTGGATCTATAAGTGAAAACAGGCAAGTGGTGACTGAGCATATTGGGTAGGGGTCTTTGGATTTGAGTATTTAAGTGGATCTGAAACTAAGATCCAGTCAAGGGTGGCTCCTGGTATGTTGCTGTTGAGTATTCTGGTAGGGTTTGTGATGAGATGGGTGAACTTGTAGAGGTTTATGCTGTTTGTTAGGTAGTCAGTTATTGAATCTTGCCAGTTGATGTCTACATCTCCCATAATAATACTTTTGTTGCAGATATTTTCTGACAACCAGGCAAAGATATCCTGAAGGGTTTGGATATTTTGTCCTGGTGGGATATACAGACTAACTATGCATAACTGTTTGGATTTGTTAATTTCTAGGGTTCCTATTATGATTTCAGTATTTGAAAATGATAATAGTAGGAGTGTTTTCTAGAAAGGTAGTATTGTGAGACAATCAGCATAGATTAGGGATACACAACCTCCTTTTTTTCTGGTTCTATATTTCTGTAGTATGTTATAACCTGGGGGTGTTATTTCAATATCTTGGATTTGGGGGGTTAGCCAGGTTTCAGTGACTGCTAGGATGTCAGGGGTGTTTTGTGTTCGCAATCATGGAAGTCTGTAATTTTGTTACAGACACTATGAATGTTTAAGGTTGCTAAGCATAGATCTTTAGAAAATAGAGTTTGGCTGAGTGTAGCTATGCCTGAGGGTCCTGGGTTGGGGTCGATGTCACCACATAGGGATATTCTGTTTTGGTTGTTAAGGGAGTGTTTTGGAAGAATTTTTTTTTTGTTATAGATTGCTAGATAGTGGCATATGTTTTTATTTATGATGGTATAGAGCAGTAGCTTTAGTTCTGATAAATGAATGAAATGGTATGCAAGTAGGCTGGGTGATATATTATGGAAGCTGTTTAATGGTTTGTCACTGTATAAGGAAGAATTGTAGAAGTACTAGCTGTGGGGTGAAGTGTAGATTTGGGGGAGGTAATAAGAATTAGTAGGCTAAGGGCAAGAGTTACAAACAGATTAGGGAGAGTGGAGTATGTACTGTGTGCCATACTTGTAAAATGGATTTAGGAAGGTTTTGGAGTGGGGAAGGTACTCTTATGGGTGGAGATTGGAGAGGAGAGGGGAGGAGGCTGTTGAGGAGGGGGAGGATACAGTCAGAAGTGGATTGTGTGAGTGGGTGAAAGTTGATTGGAGTGGGTGAAGTTACTGCTAAGTATAAATCTGAGGGGTGCAGGGGTGGGTGAGTAGGGGAGCAGAGTGAGCCTGAAGGGCAAACAGAGTGGCCAGAGCCAGCCTAACAACTGCTGCAAAAAAAAAATTATCAATGAGTATTGGAACTGAAACTGTGGAATGGTAAGTAAGTAAGAGCTGTGACTGCTAGTTTCCAGAGGTGCTTTTGTTATTACAGCAGCAGTATACTATGCTTTGTAGGCAGCACTTTCAGCTGGGAGACACTAATTCAATTAGAGTCTTAGTGAGAAAACGGCTTGACTAAGCTTTGTTAGTACATGAGTGGTGTTTACTGTCACCTAGTGGCAGAAAGTGAGCAAGGCACGGAGTGGGAAAAAAAAGGAGGATGCTATCAGCTGCTGTCCCTGCAGGTGTGCACGCCACTTAATATAGGTAATACTATGCGGGTAATGCTATGCCAATAAATTGAATTTTTTCACTGGTATTATCACAGGAAAGCACCTACATTAGTTTAAAAGTAGGTTTCAATTCTTATACTGTAGGCTTTGTATGTCCTTAGTTGAGCGGGAAGTACAACAGGCAGTGAGGTCACTGGGACCAGCTGGACGGAAGGGTGGACCTGCAGACAGCAAGCAGCACTTCAGACTGAAAAAAAAAACAGAGTTCAAAAGGTTCTTAGGGGTGTACAGAAAGTAGGTTTCTTGAAAAAGGTTGTTAGAGATAAAAATTGTAGACACAATATAGATAGTTTGGTAAAAGGAAACATAGAAAATGTGATTTGAAGTGTGACAGAGAGCAGGAAAGCAAAACAAATACAACAGTTAAGCAGGTAATTATATCACTACACATAAATGCAGTAAAAACAAAACTATACCTGTGGGAGACCCAGCTAATGCAATATCTGAGACTGAAATAGAAGACTACACTGTATGCTACAGAACATAAATAAGCCAGAAAACAGCAAAACAAAGTATAAGTAGCAATGTAATAGTTTGCCTAATATTATCCAAAAACAACGGGTTGTCTTACAGTGGGCTCACATAAATTGCTAGGGCATAGGTGAAAAAATAAATTAGTGTAGGTATACAACCATAATAAATAAAGAAGCCACAAGGAGGTTAACTGGACCACACAGAAAACAAAGTAAATCCAAATGAACAAACCAGTTATAACTTGAAACTTAAAACAATTTGTGTGTGAGGTGAGCTTCACATGTTTAGAAAGAGCACTACACTCAATACCATTATTTATATGTCTTAAGTGCTCTACTATATGTTCCTTCAACTGTCTATCAGTCTTGCCTACATAAAACTTCATGCAGGCAGTGCAGCACGCTAAATAAACCACATGAGAAGTGCAAGTATCTTGAACATCAAACACATACTGTTTACCCTGATCTGGATGTATAAACATACCAGTAGTGTCAATATAACTGCAGCACTTACAAGTATGACATGGTCTAGTTCCCTTTATAAGTGGAACCCATTCTATTCCTAGTAGTTTTACCATCAATAAACTGTTTTGGATAACAAATCATCTGTTTTAAAGATTGTTTCTTCTTAAAGATAAAGTTAGGTTATTCACCCACTATCTTTTTAAGATCATTATTCATTGTTATAATGGGCCAATGCTTCCTTATAATATCCAAGACATACCCTGTAGTGTAAGAATAAGTCACCAGTACCCTACATTTACCATCACTCAGTCTCTTGGGGTGAATAGAATGTGAATTTGAAGAAAAGAAAGGCCTGCCTCTACCTTCTCTAACATCAGAGACTTTATTCAATACTTGTTGTGCATTATACCTCTTGCAGCCCCTATCCTCAAACCTATTCTCCAGGTCTTTCATTCCAGCCATAAAATTACCTTCACTGACATTCACCCTTGAGACTCTAAGCCCTTGCCCTTGTACTATGTTATCAAATACATATTTAGGGTTCATGCTTGTTCGGTGTAAAAAGTTGTTCCTGTAACAAGGTTTCCTATATAGTGAAATGTCCACCTGTCCACTGCTTGAAACTCTGATAAGTACATCTAAGTAACTAATTTCTACCTTGGAATACTCAGCTGTAAATCTCAAAAGTGTAGTACTAGCATTAATCTCATCTATAAACTTAACCAACTCATCTCATGTACCCTTCCAAATCAAAAATAAATCATCTACAAAACGTCTGTAAAATAAAATGTATTCTACGTATGTATCAACCAATATGTGCTTAAGTTTCCAAATGAGCATGAGACTGGCATAGCTGTTGGCACATGATCTTCTTTGCAAAAAATAATTACCATCAAAAACTGTGAATGGACTGGACATGTCCTTTAAATTCTGTTTTGTATTTTAACTGGTGTTTTAGGTCATGTGATTCATTACTTTGTTTTGATAAGCTGGCTTTTAAGTGTTTGACTATTTAAACTGGTTTGTAGTTAGTCTGAAATACACTGAGGAAGAGTTTTTGATAATTTGAAAGCTTTGTCTCCTAATAAACATTTTTACTGAGACAGTTGGACAGCTGGTTTGTTCATTTAGGTGTACAACCATCTGAAGAATCAGTAAATGATGATTAATAAAAACAAATTGCTTACAGATGTGGAAAGGAGGAGTACTCACCACTCCATTAATATTTTGCAACCCTATACATTACAGTGCTTAAACAAAACATTTCATGTTCATTTGGGTGGTACAGTGGCTCAGTGAATGAGGTTGTCATCTCACAGCAAGAGGTTCTCTGGTTTGATTCACAGCTGGGGAACCTTCTGTGCAGAGTCTGCTTGTCCCTTCTTAGTTCATGTCGCTTTCCTCTGGGCACTCCAGTGTCCTCCCATATTCCAAAGACATACAGTAGGTGGATTGGGCACTCTAAATTGGCTATAGATATGAGTGTGCATGCAGCTCTGTTGCAGGGAAGAACCCCTTGTGGCAGGGCTAGCCACTCAGTGGTGTGAACCCTGACTCTAGATGATTGTCACTGTTAAAGTGACACCTGGACCCCATATGTAAAAATGTGACAAAATGGATTGTGGGTGGATGAATGGATATAATTAAGTACTTACAGCATTCCACATCCTGCATTCCACATCCTGTCAAAATAAAATGGTGCTAAATTAAAAACCCCAAAGAGTATCATAAGCTAAATAGAACAAATGTAAGAACATACCTGGGCTAACATTTCATTTCACTAAAATTTGACATCTGAATTTATAAAATGTAAGGGCATTCAGTAGAAACCCACTTATTATTTTTACAGTGACATACAATGCCAATTCAGAAGTTAATTATCTTAAAACAATAACAGATCACATAATGCAAACATAAGAATAATGCCACCCCAACATATTGTGTTACACTTGACTAAATCAGACTACACATCTTAAGAGATGTTTCACACCAAATAAATCATCAACCATTTGCAAATGATGTCTTGTAAACACACAGGGTCTGGTTTCTATCATTTCAGTTAACATTTCATTCTTCTTCTCTAATGAAAAGCATCTACATTCATAGTCTAACCCAAAAACTAAATTCCAAAGGGAAGACAGCTGTGCAAAACCAGCAGTTATGAAACAGGATGTCTCTGCATCTTCATACTTAAGCCACAAATCCCAACCCTTAATATTTTATAGGGAATAGAAGTTGTCTCAGTACTTTAACAGTTTTAGTCATAATTGTTACACCCTTCTACTGTAAATCCAAGTTCTACCAGAACTCATTACATTTCAAATGTTGGAGGGAAAAGGGATGTATTTCCATTGATTGACTGTAGTAATCACCATCACCACTACTGACAAATCAATTTTCACCATTCACTTTGAGCTCCTATTCCATTATAAGGGAACCTGTTTCCTGATGCTTGTATAAATGCATGAAAGTTAAGTCTCTTCATTCCATGGAACAAGCAAATCTCTATCCAAAGGACAAGAAATCACTATATGAACCATATTTCTCAAAGAGAGCAGTTTACCCTAACTGCAATCTGATCTGCAGTAAGTTACGCTGTGAGCTGTCCAGCATGAACAAGAGATAGTCTGTCCTGACCCGTTAACAATACAATAGGCTCTATGTTGCAATTTGCTACCTTTCATATCAGGTGAATAAAGGTATGCCTCTCAGCCCATAAATACACTGATGGAGAGTCTATTACAGTGTTCCTAAGTAAACAACTAATGATATAAAATGTATCAAATCACCTCATTTCAGAACGAGAGGATTACCAAAAGATTTTCTTTTTACATTACCAACATCTGATGGCAAGAGACAACTAACATATCTAGTCTTCCCTTTAAGTGTAGTTAATATTTTATTTCATCACCATCACTCTTTTCCCTCACCCTTTCTCCACCTGCCCTACACCATTTTGAATGCCAGCATAGACATCCTCTCTGCTTTCCATTCTGACTGCTAATTCCATGGAAAAAGCCCATCTTCATGAAGAAGTACTTTCAAAAATCTAATGAGCACATGGGCTCTAAATCTCCTCCCTGTCCCGATCCATTCCCTAATCCTTCCTGTTGAGTGACTCCTTCACATCTGCCCAACATGATTTTGTACATTCATATATCTCTCCTGTCTCTTCAAGTCACATGTGAGTACAATTCCAGCTTTTCCACTCAATTGTCATAATCTTCTTCTGCCATCCATTCACCCTTCTTGTAGCCTTCCCATAAATTCTTCCAGCTCAGATGTTCTTTTCCTTTGTCAGCCTCCATAACTGTTATAATACTCAAGTTATTGCCTAACCAATATTTTATAGGCTTGGAAAATTACTTGTTTCTGGAGTCCATCCCCAAGGTTACACCCCAGCATTTTGTTCACTACAGTTATGGCACTCCCACACTGCTCCTGATGGGCCATTCCAAGTGCGATGCACACCCTAGCTTCGTTTTCTGTATCACCAGTCCTACTCCCTGCAGTTATTTCACACCACACTTTTTTGCACTCCTGGTGCAATACTTTGTATTGGTCTCCAAAGACCTCATACTTAATCTTTCCACCCACCTGGCCAGCGTTTGAAACCCTAACTTAGATTCCCCTCACCAACTTATTTAATGCACCATAACTATGATAAAGAACAGATCCCCAGGGATTTGTTTTAGACCCTGCCTGTGGTATACATTAATGAAAAGATACAAAACAGTTAAACTCAACAGTCAGCAACATTTATACAGAAGAAAAAGAACAAGATAGTATACAGCTTTTAAAAATTAGCCCAGTCATAAAAACAAGTCAAAATTAAATGAAGTTCAGAAAATTTTGAGATCTAAATATGAACTCATTTTGATCTCAAATGCTGAAAGCAATAATAATGCATTTCTTTGGAAAAATGAAAGGAGAAATTGTGAATGTATTACAGTAACAGCAAATAGTAAACCACATACTCAGTTACAGGATATCACAAATTTGCAGAATTCACAATAAACAAATAAATATGTCAGAATGCTATAGGGGTGAGGGGAGTCATCCCATATTTAACTGCCACCACTATTACAATTAAAAATCTAAGTTTGTTTGGACCAGAAAACACAGACTAAAGGAAAATCAAGTTTAGCAAAATGTTACCAAATAAACATATATGACAATACACTGCAGTGTTACTACTTCATAAAGCTTGGGTCACATCAAACCCAAACAAATTTCAATTCCATCAGTCTGACTAGTGACTCATGTAAAATCATGGACAGAGTTATAAGGGAGCTAATCCAAAATGACACAGGGACATATAGATAAGGAGCAGAATGGGTGTGTTAAGGAGAAATCATACATTCTAAATCTTGCAGCATTATTTTGAAGAAGCATCTGAAGCACTTTATGAAAAGCAAGCACACCATATGTCTTATCTTGGCCTTGTTAAGACATTTAACACTATTCCACTTAAAGGTTTAATTGACAAAGTTAAAGCACTGAATTCTAATGCATATATACCTCAACAGGTAAAACTCAAGTTAAGCAACAGTTTACAAGACAGCAAGACAAATTGGAGGGGTTGTCTTTCTATCCTTACCGGATCTACCCAGTGGTGTCCACAGAGCTCAGTAATAGAATTACTATATTTTGGACTATATTTCTCAGATATAAAAGTAGGAAATGGGCTATGGATAACTAAATATGCTGATTGCAAAATGGGTAAGATAATTAGTTAACAAAAGCACCGAAGTTCTCCAAGATCACCTGCGGTAAATACATATTAGGTACAGCAGTAATCGATTTCTCTTTAATGTCAGTAAAATTATCATCGTAAAACATGCCAAAAAAGGACAGTTATTATAATTACAGAATAAATGGTCAAATCATAATAAATGACAGCATCATTAAGGATCCCAGGAGCAATGGCCAATTGAATCATATACAACTACTTAAATGCAGACCACTGCATATCTATCACAGTCAGAAAAGGATATTCTGTGGCCCATCTGACTCTGGAAGGAATGTCTAGCTAGTCTAGTGAGTGTAAACCAGGGTGCTACTTTATATCTTAGAAATAATACAATGCTGCATTTTGTAGCTTTCAAATGACACACCTGAAAGAACTTGAAAATGCTCAGTAATTCCTTATAAGAACATTACACGCTCTAAAAACAAACAATTCATAAAGAGTTGGGGAACTGTTACTTAGAGATGTCTTTTGCCTGGTGTATAAGGAAATGCCTGATCTAGTTCTATCTGAAAGAATCTGCCTAGAATGCACAAATGGTGGCACTAATGCTAGAGTGGGAGACGTTATACTAAAAGTAAAAGAAACTGTTAATCTAGTAAGAAAGATTGCCTTTGTCAAAGCATCAGGGATATGCATACATATGTATATATATATATATATATATATATATATATATATATATATATATATATATATATATAATTACTGTATTTTTGGACTATATTTCTCAGATATAAAAGTAGGAAATGGGCTATGGATAAATAAATGAGGGTAAAATGGTTTACACAGCTTATCTAGATCTCGCCAAGACCTTCGTCACCATCCCCCACTCTGGAATTATAGATAAGCTCACTAAACTAGGTATAAATCCCTATGTCACAAGATGGGTTGCCAACTGGCTCATGGACAGAACCCACAGTGTGAAAGTAGCGGATTCCAAATCCGACATCAGACCAGTGACAAGTGGAGTACCACAGGGTTCAGTCCTGGGTCCTCTCCTGTTTGGTACCTACTTCTCTGAAGTGCAGGCCAACACAGAAGGTCTTTGGCTAACAAAGTTTGCAGATGACTGCAAACTGGGAGCCATAATCGAAACTCCTAACGATGTGGACAAACTACAAAAGGGCCTCACTGAGACAGATACCTGGTGTCAAAGCCATGGCCTGAAGCTCAATGCCAAAAAGTGTATTGTCATCCCCTTTGGTAAAAACTCTGTACCCATGAACTACCACATAGCTGGTAGTCTATTTAATGCTGAAAATGTGATAAGAGACCTTGGGACACAGGTGGACAGTAGTCTCTCCTTTGATAATCACATCGCCACAGTGGTCAGGAAATCCTTCTATGTGGCTCATCTCATCACAAAAGGATTCTCATCCAGAAAAAAAAGAGGTCATTGTTCCCCTCTACTCATCACTCATTAGATCCATTATAGAGTACAACGCTCCTTTTGGTATGTACCTCACAAGACATCTACAACAACTGGAAAGACCACAGAAATACCTTACAAAGAGGATTACTGGCCTCAAACAGATGCCCTATGCAGACCGTCTCAAAAAACTACAGCTTTACTCTATCACATATCGCCTACTCAGGGGCGATCTCTGCCTAACATACAAAGCTATGTCAAACCCAGAGCTGTTGGACATGCTCCACTTAAAGAAATCCCAATCCCTCCGAGCTACACGCTCTAGGGACCTAAACCTTGTCACCACAATAAACAGAACATGCTGGAGGGATAGATTCCTGTCCCAGAGACTTCCCATACTCTGGAACAGACTTCCTATCTATGTCAAACAGAGCTCCTCATTAGCACTGTTCAAGAAAAATCTTGATGATTGGATGGGAAATGGGAAATTCACCCCGGGGATCACTTCTGTGGCTCTGCTCGACAGGGGCACAGGAAAATAATTTTCTTGGGTGACGAAAGCCAGGGTACATTTTTTGGCTAGGCTTGTATGGGCCCTAGGGCCGATAGCCTAGTACCTACCTATGAACCTATATATGGCATCTTTAGAAAAGATTTATAAATTTAAGAAAATCATTGGATAAACCATTAAATGTGTGTTTTGAGAAAGTTACAGTGCATGCAGGATTGCCCCAAGTAGAAGACACTATAGTTAACCTAATTATATTTATTTACTGAAAAAAGGAAGCAGAATTAGGTAACACATTGCAGTTCAATTAGTATTTATCCTATTCAGGTTAAGAAATGGACAGCATTATCGTAAATATCTCATTAGATAAGTTCCAGAGTAGGCCTGTGCAATGTATGTCAACATGCATATGAGAAGGCTACGTCAGCAAGAGCTTGTAGTGTGACATTTTACAACAATGCTATGATAGCAGCTATAGAGAATAATAGTCAGGTTAATGCTATTCATATAGATTTCTCTTCAGCTTTTGATAAGGTTACTCATGATGTCTTCATCAAAAAATCTTACATTTCTAGGATTTTCCTGTTTGTTATCATCTTGATTAAAGGAGTAGTTGCACAGCAGGGCTTGGATGACAGCCTACGGTACAACTGTCAGTAATAGGATGGGATATCGCCAAGGTGTCACAAAAGGGTTGGTTATAGACCCCTTGTCTCTTAATACTCATCAGATCTACATACAGTTTCAGAAGTGTTTCAGATGTTTTATCCAGATGACCTGAAACTAGGTAAACTGATTATTAGTGCAAGCGACAGTATGATCTTACAGCTTAGTTTGTGTAACAGGGCAACAAATATATCATAGTGGTGCAGCGGTTAACGTTGTCGCCTCACAGCAAGAGGTTCTCCGGTTCGATTCTCGGCTGGGGTGCCTTCTGTGTGGAGTTTGCATGTTCTCCCTGTGTTCTCGTGGGTTTCCTCCGGGTACTCCGGTTTCCTCCCACATTCCAAATACATGCATCTGGAGCGTTTCTCCCCGGGCCTCCGCTGAAAACAGGCTCTGTGGAACCTAGTCGGACATTCCCGGTCAACAAATGTTAAATAAAAATAAAATAAAAATAAAATAAAATCATATACATTAACAAAATAAACTCATGATGGAACTTAAATATCGCAGAATGAGGAAATGAATAATTTCTCTACTATTAATATTTATATATCATGGCTGAAAATAATCTATCCTTCAAGTAACATCTGAATAACACTGTAACTGAGAGTTATAAACTGAGGAGTAGTATAAAGAGATACTTTCCATTGTGAGACACAGGATTAGAGACGGAGCTCTGTATCACATTACAGTGCCCATTTAAAAAGGATCAATAGAACTCAGAGAGCATACAAAAGATATTTACCATATCAGTAAAAGGAATGGATGCATTACCTTATCTGGAAATATTATACAACTTACAACTTACTTAAATAAAATATAATCAAGAGAAAAAGGACTTAATTCAAGTTTATAAAATAATAAAGGATTTATACCTATGAGAATCCTTTGGACTTAAAAGGGCAGCAGAACTGATACAGTTATAATAAAAACTTTCGCAAAAAGCAAATCATCTATCACCCAATTTCCATAAAGAGTTGTAAACTGCTAGAATAAATTGCCATTACACATTAAAGACAGTCAATCTTTAGAAGTTTAAAAAAAAATCACTGGATATCCATTTCTATAACGTCTGTTTCAGCCTTCGGCCCATGTTTGTTGTTAGACCACTCTGAAAGACTTCCTAGCTAAAATGTGACTTTGTTCTTGTTCTAAACCAGGATAAACTATATCCTTAAATGTGAACAAGTACCTTTTCATTCCTTATACCTCCTTACTCTCCCTTGTTCACTTACTTACTTACTGCTACCTAATTATCTTCCCTGGCTTTCTCTCCAAATATACCATAAGCTTGTTTTCCCTCACTTCATACTGCAGTTTCTACTTGTACTAGACTAACTTAGCTTTAATTTCTATAGCTGTCTATAAAATGTATCTAAATATTAAATGATTGTGATATACCTTGTATCGATTTTAACTAATGTTTTTATATTATGTCTAGTTTGTTATAATTATTTAATTGCAGATGTTTTTGTTTTATTTTTGAAGATTGTAAAAGTATTCTTCTTAAAATGTTTTGTAATAATTTGGAGCTTTTCTCCCCAGGCCTCCACTGAAAATGGGCTTCTACCCAGTCAGACTTTCCTGGTAATCAAATGTAAATAAATAAATTATTGTAATGCACTGTATATACATTACCCTTCTTCCAGGATTATGGAAAAAGTTTCAGTACATTCAGGAAAAGTCAGTCATAAACTTCTTTCCAAGCAATGTTGACATGTATATGGGAAGTAGGATATGTCAGAATAGGGTTATGGTAACCCTACTATATCTTAAAGGTCAGTAGGTTGTAAGCTTGACAGCTGAAGCTATGAACCTGTAAAGGTAAGAAAAACGTAAGTTTACAGTCACATCACATTTCCAGTGCCTGTGTATTACTGGACTGTGATCACCAGTACCGCAACCTACACAGCCCGATGTTGGCATCACAAATCCAGTGCACAGTCTGCATGATACACTGTATGTGTAACTGGTACTGAGGTGACACTGAAGTGATGTGGAGATCTGAAGTCCAGTGAGCCACCATTCCAGGTATGACACCTGTCATAGGCAGAACTTTATAGTCTGTTCCACTCTGCCAGGAGACAAAAGCAGGTCCTTGCTACAGTTGTCCTGCAGTGTTGGAGAGTGACATTGTATGCTGCACTAAGCCTTGGTCTCCACCCACCCATTAGAGGTACAGATAACAACAATGCATTTCTTGGCTGAAATGGACAGACAGCCCAGAGTATGCATTCTAAGTGAACAGTGAGTGGGGACGGTCATTGAGTTCACCATGAAATTATAAAAGTGGATGGGAGGAAAAGGGTTGTACAGTGACAATAATAATAAAGACATGTGAAGTGACTGTGATGCTACCTAAGAGAAGATTTATGTATAAATAAAAGGCACTCCACCAGCCTCGCATCCTGCACTAAGCATTATGGTTATAACAGAGGTTAGTGCAGAATAACTACATATCAGTGTCAGGAAAAAATAGAAAGTTTAGCAATATAAAAACACACATCTGAACACACCTCCGAACACTCACACTCATACATACAAATCTCACACCAATATGCGATGCATAATCAAGGTACCATGGTTGTATTTTATTATAAGGAAGGGACTGAACTACCAACCATGCTCTAACTTAGCCACTAACAAAACACACACACACACACACACACACACACACACACACACACACACACACACACACTCACCATCTTAAACACTTCTGTATTGGTAGGGCAATTGCTGAACACTGACTCTTCATTTCTGTTCCTGCACTAGTGCCTTCCAAACTAAACTGAGCTATTTTATTCATCAAAATAATGTAAAAAAAGAAATTTGTTAAATTCTAGAAGAATTTTTTTTTTTTTTGTTAATTGGCTAGTTGACCGTCTTCTAGTCAAACTTATTAATATAAAGTTCAATATTCTACAGTTCATGCTCTTAGTGCAAATATTGTTCTATGAAACATGTTTTCTGGACTGACATACTTTCTTATGAAAGCATGAAGAAGTATATTGAATTTCTTCTTTCATGCCATGAATTTCAGGTGATTGTTTGCAGTCCATACCTGCTAATAACTAATTTTATTTAGGTTTACTGCTTGCAGTCTTCAGTACAAGTGCTACGTTAATTACAGGCAATCTCTTTTACATTTTTTTCTGATTTTGTAACCTCTAAACTGACCCGTGATTTATCCTGAAAACATCAAATAAAGCCTAGAAAAGATACAGTACAATAACACAGCCAACAGAGAACAAAAGTAACTACACAAAAAGGCTGTCAGGATTCTGAGAGAGAATATGACTAAAATGAAGCAAACCACATTCTGTAACCTTGCAAGCATCTTGGTTTAAACAAAATCAGATCAAATCAACAAGGAGATATATTGCAAAGCACTCAAAAGCTGACTTTGAGGATAAATTTGCTTCCAAGTTAAAGTGGAAATCCCCACAGACACATTTTCCAGTACCAGTCCTATTTCGTTTAATAACATGTAAACGTAGAAGAAAATCTAAAGCACCATCTCATCGCTGTTCAAAAAATAACATAATGATATGAAGTGCGTATATATTGAAATGTCACTACTGGAAATGGTGAGTGCAAATCTCAAAAATCACTTGTCTCCTTTAAACATCTTTTTGCAGGGGGGGCAAGCCCTCCACACACACACACACACACACACACACACACACACACACACACACACACACACACACACACACACACACACACACACACAAACACACCCACACACACACACACACACACACACACACACACACACACACACACACACACACACACACACACACACACACACACACACACAGAAACTGAACTTACATATACCAGCTCTGAAATCGCCATACCTTGGAGCAAAGGGAATACTCAGAGAAATGGCATCTTGTACTTCGTGTGTGTGTGTATATATATATATATATATATATATATATATATATATATATATATATATATATATATAAGTTTGATCTTTTGGCCACTCAGTCTCCGTATTTCAGGACTTGATCTAGCAGGTCCAGGCATTTCAAATGATTACCTTGTAGATGAATTAAAGAAACACATGAATACTTATTCGCATCAGTCAGCAATAATATTAGTATGGTAGAACTGGAAGTAATACTTCTATGTCACAACATCATTTTATACAAAACAAGATCCAAAGGCAGTAAGGTTACCCATGCAGTTCATCAACGTATGATCTTAAGATCAAAAAAAGTCATCTGGAGAACAAGCGTAATGTTTGGCACACAGAAACCTTGCACAGCTAATGTACAAACAAGAACCCAAGAAAAATATAAATTTTTGAGATGAAAAAGTACATAATGCCACTGTGTTGCTACATTGCACTATGCAGCTGCAGCGACACACATAGGTAAGTCATCTTGAGCCCTGGGATGTTCCGGGAGCTGGCTCAAATTGAAAACAAGAACTCCTGAATTGAATGGGTGGCCATGGTGGTGCAGTGGTTAGCATTGCCACCGCACAGCAAGAGGTTCTCTGGTTCGATCCTAAGCTGGGGTGCCTTCTGTGCGGAGTCTGCATGTCCTCCCTGTGGTCGTGTGGGTTTCCTCTGGGTGCTCTGGTTTCCTCCCACATCCCAAAGACAAGCTGTAGGTGGATTGGACACTCTAAATTGGTCCTAGGTATGAGTGCATGCGTGTGTGCCTTCTGTGGAAGGTTGGGTGCCAGGCTGGCAACTCGACACCGTAAAACTCCACTGCCAATCATGAGCAGACAGGTGATCCGCTGTGGTGACCCCTAACCGCGAAAAGCCGAAAGAAGAAAAAGAAGAAGAACTCCTGAATTGAATGAGGAACAAAGAAAAAAAAAGAAAAAGGTCTTCCCATAGCTGATGACCAAAACAAAGGTCTATCTAAACTGTAACTGTAGCTAATGCTTTTCTACATGTCTGTAGTTGGGATCCCCTTCAGAATCACAAACTTCTGAAATCTCGAAACTCATATGGTCAAGACCATATGATCGAAGTTTCAGAATTTTGAAATTCTGAACGGAGATCTGCATACAGTGTGGAACAGGAGATTTCCCTTCTCCTTGCTACAGTGTGATCTCAAAGTTGGTATGTTTAAGTAGCGGGGGTGTGGGGGCCTGCAGAAATATTTTATCTGTTTTTTTTTTTTTGTTTGTTTGTTTTTTTTCATTTGTTTCAGAATTTCAAACTTCTGAGACCTCGATCATATGGTCTCAACCATATGAATTTCAGGTTTTCAGAAGTTCGAGATTCAGAAGTGAATCCCTGTAGTTACATTAGTTTCTAAACTCAAATTTAAATGCAGTATCAGCATTTGTTCAGTTATAGAATTCCACTACTGCACCCCATTGGCAACTACAATAACATCTGGAACCACTAATAAACCTTCACAACAACTGGTAAAATCCAGACAACTTTATTGTACCACACACTGGCTGAGCACTTTCTTCCCTACTGAAAGGACTTCATCAGAAATATTTCAGTTTTACAGCCCAGCCCTTTTATGCAAAAATCACCCAATTAACCAATTAATTATACTAACAATCACATAAAAATCTTAAAAAAACATAAGAGAAGATGCATATAACAAATATATATATATATATATATATATATATATATATATATATATATATGTGAGTGTGTGTGTGTGTGTGTGTGTGTGTGTGTGTGTGTGTGTGTGTGTGTGTGTGTGTGTGTGTGTGTGTGTGTGTGCAACAGTTCAACATTACATGGCAATCACATATCATAAAAAATAATTTAACTATAATAACATCCCTCCAAAAGATTGCATCAGGTTCAGCTTCCCCCTTTGCCCCACCCTTGTTACTGTGCTGTGCAGCTGTAATTATATATCAAAAGATAGGTGCTGAGAATTCCACAAGTGAAAATAACAGCTGCAGACAACATTAAAGGAAGATGCTCCTCCTGACACCGACTTGTTCAATGAGAAGCCTAGAATGGTGCAGCACTCCAAATCTAATTTTGTTTCAGGCTGCCTGCTACTTAAGACTTTGACATTAAAATCTATACACAACTCTACAGCACTTTATATTGTTTGTTTGTTTCACTTACCAGATTGTCACAAGGACTTGCCAATGCACTGGCCAGAAGGACTTGTCGATGCACTGGCCAGATTAACTGTTGCGTCAGAGAGACTAACAGCCTGTGGATGGCTGCACTGTACTGCCAGCAATAACATATTGTTTATGCTAAGTAATAATTCCTGCAGTCTGTGATAATGGTTTGATGGCTTTTGCTTTTTCAATTCACTCTTAACAAGATACTAACATTTGATGACTTCCTCCCAAATTCCATCATGTGCTTTCTGACTGAGGCCTGTTCATCCTAATAGCACATCTAGTCATATCTTTCAATGTGCTGGTGATGCTACATGATAAAAAAGAAGCTTCTCTAACTCAATAAGTTGGGGGTGAAAAGTGAAATGTATTGCTAGACTGGTACAGTTGAGGGCAGTAGTCTCTTGTACCACTTTTGGTGGCACATTTACCATGATTTGCTATATAAATCTTTCTTTTTTGGCAGCAGTTATTTCTCACCCCTGTGCCACTACATATATTCACCACTGGTTTCTTTAATGCAGATACCCTATACACCCTGGCTACCTTTGCATAGGTCAGTCTCCAGCTAACTTTAAACAATCACTTCCTTTTTTTAAAGTTTAAAACATATAATAATACACAAGAACAACAATAATACATATAAGGGCAAGGATGGGTAACAAAAAATAGAATAAGTACACAAAAAAGTTAGTCATTATTAAATAACACCATAATTCAGTTAACAAATTAATGAGTGAAAGAAGGACTAAAATAAAAGAACTAATGTATAACTTGAAACAAAGAACTGATAATATATATAAACCAGATATAATAATATATTAGCATGCTAATTCAAATTAAAAATATTACTGCTGTATATGAAAATCTTTGTGTATGCAAAGTTTATTCCTTAAAATAATAACTTCTTGATTACAAATGCCAATCATTTATACTTGGTGGGCTAATATAATTCCAGTGCATAGTATACCACAGAACAAATTAGTCTGTGACTTAGGAATAGCAACAATTTATAATTTCACAGTGATAGTTAATATTAGTTCTACCCCATATGGTTTTACATAAACATTCTACTTCTATCCATAAACAAAAAGAAAGTTTGCTAGCTCCATTGGCCAGCTCCACTAGAATACAGGAATAAAGACCTGAATATGGCCTAGGTGTCATAAATCTGGTCAGTGGCTCAGGTCCTTGCTGCAGCTGACTGGGGGGAGACAGTAGTGACTGGCCTTAACTGAATGTCTCCCTTTAGGGGGAGGGGGGTGGTATATATCTAGGGTCTGGAGTGCACAGCCCAATGATTGGGTCTCCACTGGAGATCAGAGACCACAATGAAACATTTACTTCAAGGGCATCCCTAAGGATTCCATCACTTATGAATGTGAGTGACCATACCCTTATTGATACTCACTGCATGCAGAACCCTACAGTGCCTAACTGGACAGGCACCATGGAGTTAAGGACTAATAAAGATTAACCCCTGCCTCAGTGGATGACAATGCTACTCTATGCTGATTGCCTCTTACCCTCCTGGAACAAACAAATGAGCTGCAGGGCTTTCTTCTACTGGGGTAATAAAAGGTCTAACAGAAAGAGCAAAAGGGGGTGACTGATTATCATGAGGGAACAGAGCAAGAAAGAACAAAAAAATAAAAATAAAAATGAAAATAAAAAAACATAAAAAGATTAAGGCAGGATACAAAACTGTGAACCTAATCACACTCTTTTGAAAATCACAGTTCCATCAATTATCAGATAAAATATGTGCATGCATACATACATATACACACTATTGCAATCATATATATTTAACATATTATCTTAGTTGGATTATTAATGAAACCTCTTTTAAAAATATGATTTGTTACTTAACATGTTTAAAATAAAAATTATATTTATTATATAACACATATATATTTGAGGTAGGATGCTTTTTTAAGACATAGAGAATATTTAATCGATAATCCATGACTGTGTATGGGTATATCAGGATTTATCCATGGCTGGTGTGGTTTGTTCATGAGCAAACAAAGCCAACCATGGATAAATTCTGACATACCCAGACACAGAAGTGGATTATTCCTCTCATACAATGGCATTATTTAAAAAAGAAATTGCTTACCTTTCTTAAATAATCTTTGTATAATTGCACTGCAGTGTTGCTCTGCATTTTCCTTGCTTACTGATGTACTGTGCATGCATATGGGAATTACATTCCCACGATTGCACGGTACATCAGTACAGTGCAGAAGAAGCAGCAGAGAAGAGGGAATCTCCATTGCTGTTTTTGTACGTTTTGTAACTGCTGAGATTTAATGAGGTGCAGTGCAGAAATACAAAGAAAATCAGATACATTTGTTAGTTTTCCAGAATGTATCTGATTTTTCTCATGTTTTGCTCTGTCCCTCAGCATATACCAATAGAAAGTTTGGCTGCTCAATGGTACGTTAGCGGACAGATGTTTTTCTATTGATATATGCTCAATTTACAACAGGCATGCTTTTTGGACTGTCCAATCAGCGTGTTCACTTATGAACAGTAATGAGCAGTCATTGTATAATTATTCTTACTTGGCTCCCCCAGTGGGTATTGTCTATTCTTCACTTTATAAATATGTATGGCAATATATAAATGACTAGAAAAAAGATTGGGGTTATTAAGATCTTTGCAGTTTCATGCTAGGAAATTAATAGAATAGTAGAATAAATGTACTTTATCTGATGAAGTCCACTAATTGCCATGTAGAGTGGACAAAAGCGCTAATCGTTTTTGTGCAAAAGATTTTTTATTGTTTTTTAATGGTTTAATGAAAGTTTTATTGTGAGCTGTTTTGGTTTTTGTTTTTCGGCTATAATGTAGTTCGTTTTTCCAGAATAATAGAGAGAACAGACATAAAGGAACATTTCATGTTATTGCAGTAATCACATATATAGAATGCCATTTATCATACTGTTAGCAACTATTACAAAAATGTCATTTTTCTTTAAACTAAACAATATGTTAAGATAATCAATAACTGTCTCTCATGCTGAAGCATACATTATGTACCAACTTGAACAAAGATGAATAAGCATGGAATAATAAATAAAGCAAGTTACGTGTGACCTGTTTAGAAAAATCTTAGTTATTTGTGAAAACTGGCTCAAGAAATATCTTTCACTATATTTCAGTCTGGCACCTCATCAAGAAACTACATTAGTGGTTTATTGATTAGTTCATAATGAAAAAAACACAGTCACTGTACAGTAGCAACTTGGACTCTCCCTTCTCCTTTTTTAGTAAACGTACAGCAGAAACTTACATTCTCTCTCTTGTTAAGTTTTGGTAATCTTGCTTCTAGTTAATTTATACCACTTTAAAATAGAGAATGGAATTTTAACAAAACAAATCTTTAAATCTAACACTTCCTCTTTGTATAGTTTGAAGCATGAGTGACATAGTTGTATAGCCTGTTATATATCATTATCTCTCATTTGCAAAAATGAAAAATATTTTAAGAAGCATTTTATTCCATTTAATATCAGCCATTTCATCAAACTCTTTTCTCTGTTGACTATTATTGAAAAGTCATTATCAGAACACGCCAATTCACTTTTACAAAATATTCATCCTTCAGACCAGACACATTAACAGTTTTTCTTTATCTTGAATGTTAACATTTAACGATAACTTGCAAGTTCACCTTAATAAAGGTTTGGCCAGTAAACAATGTATTCCATCATTTCTTGTTTTTAAACTAAAGTCAGCTCCATATAGTTCATTAAACTATTTACAATGAAAAAGAAGCAGGTTTTCCACGTGCTTATCTTCTGGATTACAAAGAAATGGGCATAGTTGTGCTGTAATATATTTTCCTGCTTAACCAATTTAGTAAGTCACTGTTCTGATGGAGATGAAATTCATTATTTTCAACTTCCATCAATTTACAGTATCTATGTTTGTCACTGCTGCTTTTAAAACACTGACTTAATCTGTAGTTTCCACCATTGTTGCCTGAAGGCCAAAGTATTGTATTTCACTCATTTTCTGAAATTATGTTAATATTAACTGTATGGTTATAACAAATTATGTTAACTCTGTCAAGTACATATTTATTAGTTTTACCAGCTCAAGGAGAAAATGACTATTCAGTTTTACCATTTCTCTAAGAATTACCTCAGATTATGTTTCTAGTGTCCTTAAGAGCACAAACTATGTCAAAATGTTGTGAATTGCACATTTAATCAACAAAGATGTTTGTTTGTGTCTTTCGGCTTTTCCTGGTTAGGGATCGCCACAGTGGAACTCCGGTCCGCTAATGATTGGTAGTTGATTTTTACGTGCCGAGTTACCAGCCCTGACGTACAACCTTCAACGAAGGTACGCCCATTCACGCATGTCTCTACGCAGAAGACGCTTTAGCTGAGAATCGAACCAGACAGCGTCTTACTGTGAGGCGACAACGCTACTGCAGCACCACCACCGCGGGATCATTTAATCAACAAAGATAATCACATTTATTTAATGCAGGAATCTCAGCTTTATTTTTATTATCTTCATGTTTCCTGATTTAATACATAAAATTAAATGTGATTATCATTTAATCAACAAAGATAATCACATTTAATTTTATGTATTAAATCAGGAAACATGAAGATAATAAAAATAAAGCTGAGATTCCTGCATTAAATTTTAGACTGTTTATATCAGCGTTTGCATGGTTCGAGTCCAGCAAGTACTCTCTTTTAAAATGTTCCACTTCCTACTGTTAGACTAACCTTTTGAATTGCTCTGAACTTAGACAACCATGCCATTTTCTCCCAGCAAACATTTTTCTAACAAAACTCAATGCCTATTTCCCAAACCCTTGTGGCATAACCTGTTTAGATACTACACAAAATGGTTGTTATTAATCCCATAGGAAATTGTACCCTGTCCAGCCCTGGTTACTTCTAACCTTCTGTTTGACCCATATTTCATCATATAGAGCCATTTCTCTGGCTCAATTAAAAATAAGCACTCTTTGCAACAAAAGATATATTGATAAGCACATGGCAGATATATTGATAATCACATGGCTTCAGTAACATAACCCTGATGTTATCTCAGTATTAGAGTAATGGTAAAAAAAGACTTATTAGTCTGTGTATGGCTTTGTCACATCCAGTTCTGCTGGATGTACACTTGTGTTAACCAAAAACATGCTTGACGTAAACACAGCAGTAACAGATTTGTCTCTTATTTCTTTCTCTCCTAACCATATTACCATTAAAATAGCCATTAGCAACCAAACTAATCTGTCTATAGTCACAATCTGCCAACCTTCCTCCCAGCTTACTGGTATAGACCTACTGTAGATTAACCCTTGGAAATAAATGAAAAACATGTTATTTTACAGGATTTTAATATTTTTAAACACCTTTATTGAATTATCACTTGTGACATAGGCAATCTTATATTTATATGAGAGAATACAAACCATACTAACATGTTGACAGTTACAGACATTACAAGTCATGTATATTCTTCTGTATGATGTAATCAATCCAACATTACATAAGTTGGACAATTCTTGCCTTCCTTTAAACCTCATTCTTCCTCTAAAACATTTTTATGCATTTATTATTCCATAAAAACTAAAAGATGTGCTGTGATGATGAGGCCATAACAAGACCAAAACTTGCATGTCCACAGCTAGTGGGATTTGGCTTTATTGGCCTGAATTTGTTCATTAAACTACTTAAAAAGAAATATGTCATGGGCATTCAGGATTACCATATAGCTGAAACACTTGATGTTCTTAATGGTCATTTGCATATATCCATGTGCCTCTAATACAAGAGTTTTGAGGGATCACACAATGGAAATTCTACCTTGGCTAGAATTTTCTTTTAGTTTTTACTATTTTTTTCTGTATGACCTTTTTACTCTTTGTTTTAGTTTGCATTTTTTATTCCCACAATTTCTATTTTTTCTATATAATTTGCTACTACCCTTTTCTAAAGATCCCACTTCCAGTTCTTTTATCTCTGTTACAATATTCACTGCTTTAAATACGGTTAGTTTAGACTTTGATTTCCATTTTCTAGTAATTGTTTTTTGGCAGTTACCAGAACTGGAGTTAACAAGGCCTTACTATGGCTAGACATTTCCAGCTCTGTCTGCTGATAATTTCAGTTCTTTAAGTGAAAATTACCATGTTCTTTTCCTTCAATCAATCAACAAAAACTGTTTTAAATCTAGATGTGTTTTTCCTTCTTGCAAGTAAATTCCAGTCCTTCACAGATCTAATGAGGTTTGGTAACAAACCAAGTTGTCCTGAGACATCTTCAAAAGGGGTTAGGCTGATATATTAATGGGAGTTAAGTGGGTTGGGGAGGTGAAAGGGTTAAATGGAGGGAGGTATGATTGGGAGGAAATGAGATAAGGGTGGGGAGGGGCTTAAGGGGTTTAGACAAGTGTAGCTGGGCAAGTAGTCACATTTTGGCATGAACTTGCTTGCTACTGCAAGTGTTATCCATGACAACCTAGAGGTATGGTGGTGTAGGTAGGCCATAGTCTACTTTAGTCAGGAATTTTTCTGGTCTGTTTGATTATTTGTGGGCTTAGGGTGATGTTAATGCCTAAACGGTAAGTTGTTAGCTGTCTGGGTTTTGTTATCTAGTGGGTTCATATTCAAGATGAAGGTGCAGAACCAAAATAAAGTATGAATACAGCATCAGATTCATTTGTTTACTGCTGGATGGATGTTTGAGCTACAGGTGTCAGTTGCTATTCTTTGTTGGGTTGGTTTGGTCTTTATGGCACCTCAGGAAGTGGCCATAGTGATTCAGACATGGTTATTTCATTGGTGGTATTGGGTTGTGTTTTATATTAGGTGTGCAGAGGGTATGCGTTGGCCGGTCTATTTTGAGTTAGGTGTTTGAGCGTGAGCTCGATAGTGTTGTGCCCTTGTAGCTTTTCATTTGCATGTACTGGCAGGGCTATGATTCTGGCTTACAGTGCAGTGGTGAAGGATCTGTTCGCGGGCTTTGGTTTAGCGGTAGGGACCATTCATTGCGGCGCAGGCGTATTAGCGGATAGAGTTAGCATAAAATAAAAAAAATTTAAAAATTGTTGCTGGGTTAATGACTCTGTAAGCTTAAAAAAAGATTGGTATACTGTCCGTCTGAGTGGCTGCAGCTTCTATTTAGTCCTAAGAGACTGGAATGTGCTGTTTTTTCATCCCTTCTTCGGGGCAAGGTGGTTTCACAAAAAAACAAAAAAAAAAAAAAAAAAAAAAAAGGAAAATTATGGGTTTTGGTATTTTTCAGAGGTGGTGCTGTTGCTCGCCAATGCGGTCAGATCAGTGCTGTGCTTTTGTTGGCCGTGCCGCAAAGTACGGAGGCTGCTTCATTTGGTTAAAGGAGCCCCATTACAAGCTGAGGCATTTCTTTTCAGCTGACACTTTCGCGGGCTTCAAGTAAAATGGAGTAACATCTGCTACAGCGCATGTGTGGTGCTAAGCATCAGCTGAAGGGGAGTGTATGGATGTTCTGCTTTAATTGCATGGTGATCTGGTGCTTTCCTCTCTGCGGGTTTATATGAACCGCAAATTGTATTTTGTGTGTTCCTCATCCTACAAGATGTCATTAAATGCAGTACCAAATGTAACTTGCCAGGATGATTCTGGTCTTCCTATAGTTAATATAAGCCATTATAATGTGGAGAGCAATAATGGCTCTTGTGAATCTTGTATCTCACAATGCAAAGAGCTCGACAGGGCACTACCTGAGAATAAATGCCAGACAAAAATGGACTCTTCTATTGAAGTTTGTGTGTCTAATAGTGAGCATGATATTCATTGAGAATTCCTGAGTCTCTAAGTGCCGAAGGTGGAGGAGAATTTACTGTTAAGGATAAGCGGACTGTATAAGTGAAACATCACCATACAATAGGCCTGATGAAGTTGAGCAGTATTCTGTGCCTGTAGAGGACTTGGAGTCTGTCCAACATATGCGGAGTACTTATGCAGAAAGTGAAAGCAAATGTTTGATATCTAGATGTTCTACTTCAGTGCTGGATCACAAGAGTGAAGGTGGCCTTGTGGTTTCGAATGATAAATGTGATCTTACTAAAAAAAAAAAAAAATGCCTTAAATATACTTGAGGAGAATATCAGCAGTAACATATGTGGTAGTATGCAGATGTGTAAACTGGAAACAGGTGGTAATTCAACATTAAAATTATGCCAGTGGAGGATTTCAGAAAATGATTCACCAAAAGAAAATTGTACTGGTTCTTCATCAGCTGCATGGACTCCACAGATTTAATGAAGTTAGTTTTGATGAGGCTGCCCTTGGCCTAGTGTATTGTCAGAGAGTAGCCATGTTGTGCAACATTATTGCATAGTTGGTAAATATACTGCTTTGGACAACTACAAAACATTACTCAGAAACTATATCCAGTAATAAGAAAATGGGGGGATTGTATCTTTGACGCAATGCAAAAAAAAAAAAAAATGATGACGGTATAACTCTCAACTGCACTGCTTTTATCTGAAAGACCGGAGTTGCCTCGCTCTTGATTTCAGTGACATAATGCTGCAGCTACTGTTCTACAGAGGGAACACTGAGACTGATGTACAAGGCTTGCAGTGGTTGTATTTTTTCATGGTTGATACAGCCATGATAGGCATATCTCTTGTTAAACAGAAATGAGCCTTTATTTCCTAAATTGTATTCTAGTTTACCATGTGCTTTGGTACTCGCTGCTATATCATATAGCACTAGTAGGTAGTATGCTGGGATAGAACTGGGAATAGTAGTAAGTGAGAGGAGGTGTTTGTGAAGTTAAATTTAAAAATGTCCTTTCAAATTCTTCCAGTTTTACTGTTAACTGAGTGGGAACAATGTGGTGGTTATACAATTATGTTGCTGGGTTTTTGCTTACATTGCCCGATTTGGTGGGATTGGGAGCTGCCTTGTCTAGTGATGAGTACAATTCATACTGGGTTTAGGCTGGCATAGCCATTGGTGGCACTGGCATTTGTTCTTCACTTTGCGGGAGACTTGCAAGCCCAGTATACAGCCGTGGTCAGTTGGTCACTGCTGTTGCGGTGGCTTTTCATGTACTTATTATTTGCATTGGCCTTTAGTCTTTTGGCTTTTCTGAGTTAGGAGTCACTACAGCAGAGCTCCAGTCCACTGGTGATTGGCAGTGGATTTTACAGTGGCAGTGGATTTTTACAGTGCCGAGTGGCCGGCCCGATGCCCGGCCTTCAGAGAGGGCACGCCCATTCACGCACGCACCTACCTGCATGTCCTTAGACATCACTCGACTGACATGATCCGCAGGAGGAATTTCCTATCTCACATTCAATCAAGGTTTCTTTGAAGAGGTCCAAAGAGGTGTTCTGCTTGACATGTATGGGTAGTCTATTCCAGAGTCTGGGGAGTCTCTAGGTCAGGAACCTATCCCTCCAGTAAGTTTTGTTCATGGTGATGACAAGGTTTAGATCCCTGGAGCATGTGGCTCTGAGGGACTGGGATTTCTTTAAGTGTAGCATGTTCAACAGCTTTGGTGGTCTGGAATTGCAAAGTTGTCTGGTTTGTGGTAGAGATAGGTCCCTTCAGATTGGGTTTACTTTTGATATATTCCACTGGTAGTTAAATTTATCCTGGGTATTTGGTAGGATCATAGGAAGCATTGCTTCAGTAATGGCTGCTTTGTCACAGATGGCAGTGTTGGCGGTACATTCTTTCCGGGTTGGCAGGATAGGTTGTCCTTGAAAATGTCTTGGAATGTGTTATGTATTTTGGATGCTTTATATTTCTTTTTCTTTCTTGCAGATGGAGTCTTGGAATGCTGTGGCTGTAGTTTGGAATAGGTGGGTATACCTTCTCATTCCTATTAGAGGGTTTAATTTTGTCCTTTTCTTTGTAGATGATGGTGTGCCGAGTTCCACTGGTGAGATATAGTGAGTTCACAGACGATCATGCTTTGGTGTCGATTAAGCGGTGGGGTCATTGGATGGGCGTTTTCTGGATGCTGCTTTTATAATTTGGAATAGGTGGGTATAAGGTGGAACCATCTCTTTACAGGTTAGAGCATTTACTTTTGTCCTTTTGTTTGCAGATGGTGGTGTCATGGATACCAGTGGTGGCACCACACAGTGAGTTTGCAGATGAGGGAGGCAGTGGTGAGCGAATAGGTTGCACATGGTGAGCTCAATTGGGCAACGGTTACTGGCTGAAGTACGTGTATTTCAAAGTTGTTTAGTAGAGGATTTACATGGCTAGCCAGAGAAGGACAGGCATTTGAGTTGATTTCAAATTTAATTGGTGGCACCATCAGTACGTTAGATCAATGTTGCAAAGTTGTTCCCACTAAAGGGACCATTAGCCATTTAGCCATAGGTAGGAGTTTGGGATTCTGTAGTAGGCTTGATGAGGTTACAAGTAATTTATTTTATGTAATGTTCATTAAGGCATGTTGCTGTGGGTGGGGTGGAGTCACAACAATCTTAGAATCATAGGGTGTTATTATACTACTGGGTTTGGGGTGATTATAAGCTAGACAACATCTGGCTTCATTTCTGTGGATAGCATTTATCATGTGTGGTAGGTAGTCAAGATCAATTTTATTTCTACATGCTGCTGCTATTGTCTTTTTGGGACAGGGGTAGAACCCTAGGGTGAATTTAGTCACCCATCCAGTTGTTCGGTAGTGGGATAAAGAGGTATTGTTATTGTATATACAAGGTAGTGTTTTGTTTCAAACATGGGTTTTTGGGGAGTTAGGCATTTCTGAAGTTGCATGGCAGCTACTTTAAGGTGGTTACTTTGGTAGGGGGTTAATAAGTTGGTGTGTTTCACCGTGGAGGTTACCTTTGGGTTATTTCACCAGGATGTTCTTTGGGGTAGATAGATAGTGTTGGTCATGTAGTTTGGCATTTTGTTGACAGATTCGGTAGTTTTAACTTCCCTGCCCTATTTAACAGTTAACAGCTTGGTTGAGAAACCTCATGAGATGGTTAAAGGATACCAGAATAGGCCTTTTGATGCAATGAACTTGGTATTTTTGTATGTGTATCAGTCTTATCATGCATATGGGTGATAATAAAAAAAAATTTGCTAAGATATCTTAAGTCAAGGGGTTTGGCATTCAGTAATGTATGCATTTCGTACAGTTGATGAAAGAGCTGTGCTCTTAGTGGTGCATAATGTCATTAAGAAATGGGCTTTGCAGGTGTAGAAGATTTACAGTTTTTCTTTTACAGATCACACTGAAGTCGCAGATGGGTTCTTGCTGAGCTGGCATTTTGGTGGTCTGAAGGAATTTGGACTCGACAGGTGAGGGAGGCTGCTGAGGAATGTATCGGCTGATGGAGCATTAAGAATGAGGTTATGGATTTCCAGCAGAGCAGATGTATAGGGGTTTGATTTGTCATTGCTGTGGAAGCATCAGGGTGAAGTTCACACTGTCTTGTTAGTTTTTTGTTTTTTGTTTTCCTCTCCTTGAATGGACTTGGTGGGCAGATTACTATCGTAGCATACCAACTTATGTTACTGTTGAAGGAGATATTAGGTGAGCTGAGGCAGGTAAGATGATGGTTAGGATTACATGATTGTGGCAGGTTTAAGATGACAGTTATTGGAGAGGTTTTGGTAAAAGGGGTCAGGGTTAACAGGTTGCATTGAATAAGTGGATCAAGATGGTGAGCTGGGTTGTGCTTTGCATATAGGAGGAAATGGCTTTGAGTGACAGTATTACAGGATGTAGGGTTGGATTATTTTACTATGTTTTGGAGGGTGAGGGCTAGTCACTGACCTGGTGTGGCTGGGACCAGTAGGCATTTCAGACTGGTAAAGGCTTTGTATGGTGGTGTAAGTAGCTTGTCTACATGGGCTACTTTATTTAGTTTCATTAGGGTGTGTTTCAGTGCTGGTATGACACGGTGGGATTGTGACAGGATTCTAAGGTGCTTTACAGATGATGGTACACCAAATGAAGTTTGGCTTGATTCTTCCCTTTATGGGAAGTAGTGGGTTGAAGAATTTGAGTTGAAGGGAGGGGGAACAGCCTGATCAGGCTGGTTGGTGGAGAAGAGGGACAGGCTTGCCCTCTTCTGTTCCCCTTCTGGTGTGTGGAGGTTTATTCCAAGGATTTGTGGAAAGGAAATGAGCAGCTGGAGGAAGTTTGCTGAATAGGTAAGCAAACGGATGTAAGGATGCTGCTTATTTGGTTGGTAATTTGATGAATGGTTTATGAAGTGAGATGGCACGCTGATTCATAAGTAAAGTAAGCGAGCAAAGGTACAGACACTGCTTACTGGGCAGGATCAGCAGGTACGCTGTCCTGATTAGCATTACAAGGAGATTTATGTTGTGTCCAGTTGTAAAGAAAATTGGTAATCAAAGTTATGGAGCTTTAATAAAGGTCGTCAAATGTCATTCGGTGTGATGTGTTTATTGAAGGGAACCAGGACAATGAGGTTTATGTTTTAACCTCTTTTTATCACAAAAGTGCATGATACAAGCTTAAAAGACTGGCAACTTACCATCCAATAATAAGATTTTTACAGGCAGTTAAAAAGTACTTGAAAAACCTAAATTGCCAAGAAAGTTAAATCAGTGATTCTGCTCAGAGATGATTCATGAAGGCTTTGAAATTTGAAGGTAGTATAAAAGTAAATTTATGCATTCTAAACCTCAGAAGAATCTCGGTGAATTCCAGTTACAGTACTTTAAGTGGTCTTTCTGAGATCTAAACAAAATGCTCTCTTCGGTTAATTTTAAGAAACAACAGTATGAACTTAAATCTCTTACAAATTATAGAATTACTTTTTCTTACCAAACTTCTCTTTCTTTTAATGAGAGTCCATCATCAAAATGTTCTAATACCGTTTAATATGTCTGAAACATCTTTTCTGCCATGATGTTGCCTAAAAAAAAATCTTTCTTGTACCACTTCTTTTTTCATCTATGACTCTCAAGCTACTTTTGCCCCCATATTTCTAAGTCAGACTGTGTTATGTTAGTTAATTCCATTTTACTAAACAGCAAGAATTCTAATCTCTCTAATGCATCCTCTCTACACCTCTGCTTTCAGAAACTGGTTGCTTCTAACATTGCCAGATTTCTGACTTACTTTTTCATCCAGTTTTGATTAATTCCTACCCTCCCAGCTGGATGCAAGAAATGTTCCCTCTTCAAAGAAATAGTCTAATTTAAACCATCTTGATATATTAGGTTTATATCTAACACACTCCTACACACACACACACACACACACACACACACACACACACACACACACACACACACACACACACATATATATATATCTATGCAAAATAACATCAACATAATCTTTTCAAAATTGCTAATTGACTCTATAGAATGTGCTGCCTTCCTGACAAACTATAACACAAACACCCTTTTGTGGAATATTACCCGACACTTTTTTCTACAATAAAATATTGTCAGTTTCAGTATTCCATCTTTTACCTCCTTCACTTAAAAAAACAATATTCACTCCAATTTTTAAAATAAAATTTTTGCCAGTTACTCTTCCATTTGTATGATTCCAACCACAAGATATTAGACAACTCTTACTTTACCCTCCTGTATTATTTACCTATAACATTTACCTACAATAGCATTGCAAAGCAGATGTGCTTCTTTAATGTATGCCTGTGTTCCTAAGCATATTCTGTCACTGTTAGCTAACATGCCATAATTCCCCTGAAAGGATTTGTCACAATGGTAGTTTTAATTCTGCTGCATCTGCTCCTCAGAAGCTCATCTTCTGCACACTTCGGCATTACCTGCTGCCTTGACTAGGTAAACTAGTCCAATGGAATCAGTGCTTCAGGGACTAGTGGATTACTAATGTGCAACCATTCACCAAGCTGTTTACTGATGCTTCTTTGTAATGAGTGCTTCAGGGACTAGTGGGTTACTAATGTGCAACCATTCGCCAAGCAGTTTACTGATGCTTCTTTGTAATGAGTGCTTCAGGGACTAGTGGGTTACTAATGTGCAACCATTCGCCAAGCAGTTTACTGATGCTTCTTTGTAATGAGTGCTTCAGGGACTAGTGGGTTACTAATGTGCAACCATTGGCCAAGCAGTTTACTGATGCTTCTTTGCTGTAGCTACAGCTTTGACCTACCTCATCTCGACTCCCTCTTTTACATGAACCAAATGTGTACAACTATTAATTTCACATCTCCTTACCTGTTTACACCATATTCCCCACATTACCCTTATTATCTAATCAGGTTACTAAGGTGAATGGAAGTATGTTTTACCTAGAAACTACTACCTGTTTACATAATATTTTCCTCCTTACCCTGTAACGTATTGAATTTACAGCTTTCTATTACTGCCTTGCCTTGATATGTGGCTGAAAATAGTACAAGAGCCAGTTTACTTAACAAATCATGAAATTAGTGCAATTTAAAACAATATACAAATCAATGCTGTTTATATAGAATCTAGTAGGTTTGTCACACCAAACCATGAATTGCAAATAAAGAAACCAGAGCATCTAGGGATATCAAGACAGTTGGTTCATAGGTAATTACTAGGCCATTGATCTGTGAGGATCTAAAGAAGCCTAGCCCTGCATTGTCATGGTAATTATTAGTCCTTATATTTTGTTATATGAATCTCCAAAGATGGGCCGCACAAGTACATGTTGAGTAATTACACATTTCCCCTATCCATGATGCCCATTAGTGCTAAATTAGTGGTGAATTTGTGCTCACCCATCCAGTCATCCAATTTTCATTTGAACAGAGTAAGTGAAGTACTCTGTTTTATGTGGAGGGAAAAGTCGGTTTGACAGAAGTGGTACTAATTGTGATACATACCTATCCTTCCAGCATGTTCATTTAATCTTGCAAAAGAGACTCAGGGCCCTTGAGCAGGTGTTTCTGATACCATTGGACTTCTGAATATGCAATAGATCTGACAGAATATGGTATGGTAAGGATTAATATGTAAGGCACAGTTCATCTGTCCCTAGCCTGTATGATACCAAAAAGAGAGACAAGGCTTTGAGATGATCAGCATAGTTTTTATGATTTAGACTCTTGATTTTTTTAGTGAGGAAGCACAGTGATCATTACATTTATGACGTGTTTGGACAAGTACATTCCAAAAGGGGCATTAGACTCAATCATTGGCCTAATGAGTGCCAAGTACAGAGGAACAATTACATATATTGATCTGAATGCTAAATGTTTTAATACAAACTGTACGATGAAAAAGGACTTCCTTACAATAATGAATATGTAGTGGTCATAGGACAGTTCATTGCCAACATAGGTTCATAGATCTCTAACTATGGGATCAGTTTTCAGCAGGGTGATGCCAATATGATAGTTACAAAGTGAGACATGCTTGCAGAATGTTATAATTATACATTTCTTGGCATTTATTTTTAGTCCATGGTTTTCCAACTATTTGTTTTGGGACAGACCTTCTGTAGGATCATGGTGTTCTTTGGAGAGTTTATGATGGCACCAAGTTTGCAGTCATTTGCAGACATGATGAACTAGAATCCCGTAACATTAGCTTTTTAATTCCAAGAAGTATATGCCAAAGAGAAGATGCCCAAGGACAGAACTCTGGGGCATTCCACTAGTGACAGGTCTTTGGAGGAGGCAGAGCCATCCACCTTTACTGTCTGTGTTACATTTGTGAAACAATTTACTATCCACTGAGTTATATAGGGATTAACATTTAGCTGGGAGAGTTTATCTGTGATGCCTGAGTGCAGGATGGTGTTGAACACTTTTGCAAGGTCCAGACAGGTGGTGTGCACTGATTTGCCCTCATCCATTGCCTCAGTGACTTTTTTGAAGGAGTCAACCAGATTAAGTAAATAGGATCTGCTCATGATGAATCTGAACAGGGTTAGGCAAGAGTCTGTAGATCACCTATATCCCTGTTTATTTGTTCCATGATGATCCTTTCCATAGCCTTACTGATGAAACTGGTCTGGCTTATGGGTCTATAATTACCAGGATTTGTTGTAGCCCCACCTCTGGGCAAAGGAATGCCTATTGCTATTCCCCATTCATCTGGAATAAAGCCTGTTTTGAGGCTGGGCTCATATAATGGCCTTGGGGGGGGGGGAGACATTTCATGTTTTAAGCTAGCCAGCAGGCAGCCTGGTATGTTATCTGGCCCCATAGATCTAGTATAATTGTCCACAGATTGTGGAGAGGTACATGTGGGTATTTGATCTGAGAACACTTGGGGGAAGTTGAAGATGGAGATGAATTTATCCACTAGTAGATTGGCTATGTCCCCTGGATCTTAGTATGCAATATCATTTGCTATAAGCACTGCATAGTGATGGGTATTGTTTCTGAAATTTCTAACACAGTCAAATAAGGCTTTTTGGTTATCTTTTGCCTGAATAGTGCTTTTTATCTCGTGTATGACTTTGGTTGATTTGATCATGATTCAGAATTCCTTGTTTAATTTAACAAGGGTGGTGTTGGCTTCTTGAGAGTTAGATTTATGTTTGCTTGAAATTAGTTTTTTCTTTTATTATAGAGCCTGTTTATATTAGGGTTGACCACAGACGTTTTATTTTTAAATTTTGCACCGTGTTTATTTCTGAGGGGGGCAGATGCGTCTATACAACTATTTACATGTGCACAGAACCTGGCAGTTAAGGATTCTACATAAGCAGTGAGATCATCAAGGTGGAAGGGCTTTTTAAATTTATTAAAGTCATCACTCAGTTTTTGTAGATTAGCTTTTGCATAGTCTCTGAATACTAAGATACTGTTTCTGGTTTCAGTATTAAGGTGAATGTGACTGACTTCAGGTCCAATTTTTACCAGGGAGGAGGTTACAATAGGTGGGAAGCAGAGCTGTCTCATATTGGTTAGGCTCAAGTCCAGGATTCATCTAACCTGGCTGGTGTATGGTAAGAGGTTCCTGTAGATAGTTGGCTTTTTTGTTATGCCTCCAACTATTGAGCAGCAATACCTATTTTTCCATATATAATGTCTTTCGTTAAGCTGCAAGCTTTAGGAGATAGCTTAAAAATACACTATGAGGGTTGACAATGATTTACCCAATATAAAAAAGCCTTGGGGAGATATGTGCAGTCTATCTGTGGCAAAGCTGTTCGGACTGCCTGCCTTCTCTTCTCAGGCTCATTTACACCAACATGCACTATGAATGTTTCATATGTACACTTGTGGTGCAAGAATGTGAGTGCAAGTGTGATGTGTTGAATTCTGGCACCTGATAGGCAACTAACCATGACCCTTTCCTTGTACAGTCTGGTGAATGTTGCTTTGCTATGTCTTACTATGGAATCACCTGTGGCTAGGATATTGCAATGTGTGAAGGTTTGCCTTATTCACCTTTGAATTGGGTCAGTGTAACTCTTAGATGTATGTTTCATGGTGGGTGCTGCCTGTGTTGTGTATTTGTGAGGTAGCTGAGGGTACTTGTTTCTTAGCTTACATTTAGGAGGCCTTTGTGATTTGGGCAGGTTACTCTTTCGAGCCTTAGCATATGCAGATTTATGTGTTTGGCCAGAACTGTGTGCGATTAGTTTAGTGTGGTGTTATGTGGTAATGACAGCCTTCATTTATTTGTCATGGCTTTGTGGGAGAGCTTTGCCTCTAATTACATCATATGATTGTACATCTCATACACTGAATCAGTTTAATTAGTAGGTGGTTGTCAGTAAACATGAGACAATTGCTACATTGCCTCCAGATGCCAGATGAGATGGACAATAGTCCATTTAAGTGACAGACAATGGTGTGTTAGAATGAAGAATCTACAGGATGCCTGGGAACCATATAATCAAGGAATAACAGATCTTTCTTGGGACCAGTTCTCTTCACAATCTGTGTATATTACATTTGAAAATAGCAACACAGAGCCCTGCATGTTTTATTCTTATGATTTAAAGACTGGTAAAATTATAATAAAATTATAACAAATATAAAAGATGACCATTTTGTATTACAAAAATGCTAGAACACTATAGTAGTCTGGTCAAAATAGAAAAACATGAAAACAAATAGTAATAAGACAAATACAATGACAAAGCAGGTAAAAATAGCTTAAAATAAAAGCAATCAGTAGCAAAACAAAAATGTTTAGCAAACATAAATTAAATACATGTTACTTCTTAGATGACCAGAAATGGAGATCGTAACAACAATAAATTATCTTAGGCTTGTTGTAGATCTTTTTTTATTTACAGATCTTTATTGAATCATCACATTTTTATTAGTGGCATGGTTATACACACATTAATAGAAAGGAAAACAAACAATAGTAATATTCTCCATTGTTATTTTCACACAGTATACATGTTTTCTTTTTAACAATTTTCATCCATTCTATTACATAAATTGCTTAATTCCTGCCTTCCCTTAAACCTCACCATTCAAGCTGAACAATTTTGCATATAATTTTCCTATAAATTCTATTTATTTCTAGGAAATTTGGTCCTTCCCTTTTCTAAAGATCCTACTTCCAGCTATCTTATCTCCTTAACAATATTCAACTTTTCAGTTACAGTTAGATTAGATTTTGATTTCTATTTCCTATTAATTGCCAACAGCATTAAACATACTAAGGCATTATTATGTCTCAGCATTTCAGATCCAATATCCCAACTCAAGAATCATTTCCTTAGTTACAACCATTTGCTTCCCCCAACATTTCTGACAAAATACTGTGCAGGGAATTTTTGATATCTGACAACTCATTACTTTTCCCAAAATAAATTCCAAATGATCTAATTGTTTCCCATCAAACCTCCCAGAATGTGCTGTCTATGTGAGAAGTAATTCTCAGAAGTTTGACTGGGGTATAAAAAGTACCTTCCCACATATCATTAGCTGCCATACTACAATCATTTTAAACCATAGACCTAAATTGTTCATCTTAGCATGCCCCATAGATATAGGTATTACTGCACTGATTCATGGGTGGTTACACAGTTTACCGCTATAGCCTTTGTTTTAGCTATATTTATTTTACATCCTGAAAAAGACTATCTCAAAATGTATCACAACACTGAAATGTCCTTTTTTGGGATTTATCAAGGACAAAATAATATCTGTGGATAAAGCTAAATTTTCTTGATTACCATGAGTTTTACCCTTGAATTTGCAAGTCCTTAATTTTCTTTCCCAGTGGCTGTAAATATAAAGCAAATAAAGGGGAAGAGGACAGTCTTGCCTGGTTCCTCTTTTCAAACACAGCTTGTTGGATACTCACCTTAATTCTTGCCTCCAACCGTTTATTTATCCTTCTAAATAACCATATTATTCAATCAGTGAGTGCAAATACTCCCATTGCTCTACTCATAAAATCCCAGCTACCTATACTGAATGCACTCTCTGCATCAAGACCCACCTACAAAAGTGATGTCTTCTTGCAATCTGCTACCCTATGGATCATCAGTGTTCTATTAGTGCTGTCAAAAATTTGCCTCACCTCCATAAAACCAAACTGATCCATAGCAATCAATTTTGGCAACACCTTTGCCATTCTCTTAGCTACTATACAAATAACACTTTATAATCATGGCTTAAAATTGAAACTGGTCTATCTGAAGTTAGATCTGATTGGTTTTTACTTTCTTTGAGTAATAGAACCAACACAGCTTTCTTCCAATATGCCAGTACTGTCCCTTGTTTTTAAAATACTTTTAAACAAAAGCATCCAGATTTGTATCACTTTCTTCCTTTCTAACTTTCAAACTTAACTAGTAATAACATCTGTTCATGGAGATTTCCCTACTGATTGATTACACATCATCAGTTTTATCACATCCTTTCCTGTCTTTGCTAGTAATTATTGAGCATTATCTTCCTCTAACCTTGGCAGTTAAGTCTTCCATATTTCCATGGGTGTCTTTTCTCAATTTCCATTCCTTAGGTTCATAGGTGTTCCCTAGGATAACGACCACAAGGGCCTTTTTAAGCCTAGCCATGCATCCCAAGTCTCTGACAAGTTCTGAATACCCTTGATAAGTGTAAGCAGGGGCCTGGGAGATGAACCCTTTACAGGTAACCTGTTTGCATTAGAGACATAGTTGCAAAACGAGGGATGAATTTCCTGTTTCCCATCCAACTGTCCAAGTTGTACTTGAATTGGGTTAAGGAGAAACTCTGTTTCACATGGATGGGGAGCCTGTTCCATAGATGGGGTAGTCTCTGGGAAACATATCTATCCCTCCAGCAGGTCCTATTTATATCACAGGCAAAGTTTAAGTCTTTAGAATGGGTAATTCTGGTGCTGTTTATTATGTGGATATGCAGGAGTTCCATCAGAGTGGGGTCTGACAATGCCCTGTATGGCAGGCATAGATCTCCCTTTAATAGCCTGTAGGAGACAGAATACAGAGATAGGGCCTTCAGGCAGTCTGCACAAGACGTATTACTTATGCCCTGTATTCTTTTAGATGGATTGTCAAATGTTAAAGTATTTAGAAGAATACAATTTACACATCTTCATAGAATTTCTGAAATGCCTGTAATATGATCTTCAGTTAGTTTTCTTGTCATCAGTTCCTTATGTTTGGCAAGAACCCTTTCTACTTTCTGTTGCCTAAGTTACTGTGCTGAAAGTTTTAGTGTTCTGGGTTTTTGTTATAAAAATAAATGCTTGTTTAACATTATCCATTTTAAACCCATGTATTATTGAAATACTCCCTTGTTTTTTCCTTTATCATTCAGCAATTGCTCATCTTCATTTTCTGTGAGATTCCCCTTCTTCTAAATACTTTATCATTTGACAATCCCTCTAAATAATTAATTTACTTATTTCAGATACCTCTCTCTCTCTCTTATTTATATCATATGATTAAGCCGTTTTCATTTTATCTCAGTCCACAGCTATACTGAAATGTATACCGTCTTTCAGAACTCTCAGATCCTTTCCATTACCCATTCCTTAAATTCCTCTCTTTTTAACAAATAAATAGGAAAGCACTAGTGTCTCATATTACTTCATTGTCCTATATCTTTATTTTAGTCTTTATTGGTGCATAATTTGAAATAGTTATTAGATGTGTTTCATGGCTTTCAGTTAAATACCCATACCACTGAGAAATGTAATTTCTATCCAGTTTAGCCCGGTTATTGTACCTTGGAAAATATATAAATTCTTTCTGAGCTCCAGCTAGTATATTCACATCTTATATTCTAAATATTCTCATATATTTCTTCAGAAATCTTTTGCTACACTTTCCTTTGCAGGTACCCCGATACATCCTCACTATTGTAAATCAGGTTCTAGTCCTGACCCATAAATAACATTCCCTGCTGAAAGCTAATTATTTCTTCCAAAATTCTTTTTCACTCCATAATAATAGTTTTAGCTGAAATACAAATGCATGCCATTGTAATCCTCCTTCCCTGCCAATAACCCCTTATTTTCACAAAGCTACCATTACCGTATTTCTTTTCATCCTCTATCACCATTGGAGCCCCTCTCACAATCAGTATTATTACCCCCTTTTCTTTCATCTCTGATACTCTGATGAATATCTGAAGCTCTTTCTTTGCCAAATTCATGTTTTGAAACATGTCTCCTATGATATTATCTGCACTTCTTAATATACTTCAATACTCTTTGCTTTTTATCAATACGTGCAATGCTACTGACATTCCATGATAACATTGATAAGGTAGTCATTCTGATTACTTTCATATATGCTGCATATCAGATCATTTGAATATGTGTTTCCATCTTGCAACCCATATGCACACAGTAATACTTGACAGGCTGATCTTGTATGCAGTTGCTGCTTCTCCCTCCCTCCCTCTCTCTCTCTCTCTCTCTCTGAAACTGTCACATGTTGTCACTTTTTGCTTAAATAAAACACTCAAGAAACATAAAACCAAATACATTTCCTCAACCACATTTAACTCAAAGCAAACACATAAAACTAAAACACTTTCCAAAAAGGGAGGTTCCTCTCCATATAGGGGCAGTTATCCCAAATAGACAGCTACACCTATAGGCTTTACTTATTATAAAGTTAGGTTTAATCATGCTGGAAGTGCATGCTAGAGCCTGTGTCCCCTCTTGCATGGATACCATCTCTCCTTGCCCTTGTTATATTTCCCTCAAGATGTGAAAACAGCTTGAGTGCTCTCAATTAACCAGTTTTAGCCTTAAGAAGAAGAAATGCACTAGCTACCGTTAAATGAATAAACCAAAATTGTGCACTTTGCACATTGAAAGCCATATAACACTCTATCTGCAAGGGACTGCTTCCTCTAGCTTATAGTTTCACTTGTTGCTTTTACCTGTATTCTGCACAGTGCCCCTTCCCATTCTGAATCTTCTTGTGAGGACTGCACTGCGAGATAGTTCGTTTGGGAAGCCATATAACACTCTACCTGCAAGGGACTGCTTCCTCCAACTTATAGTTTCACTTGTTGCTTTCACCTGTGTTCTGCACAGTGCCCCCCTCCAATTCTGAATCTTCTTGTAATGACTGCACTGAGAGATAGTTCATGCGGGAAGGCATATAACACTCTACCTGCAAGGGACTGCTTCCTCCAGCTTATAATATAGGTGCTCCTTACAAAGGAATCATTACATCCCATTTAAGTACAAGGAAACTTTTAATTTGGAAGTTTGTACAAAGCTCCTTATAACTATGTTTATCTTAATTTCCCTTACATTGGTGTTCACACAGCCGGGGTCCTAACTCAATAGTCGCCCATTTAATAGCTTGCTTCTTTTACTGGTTTCCCTCCCCCTCTAACCTGTCTACCTCCCTATTAAAAGCCTTCTTCCTATGTTCTTCTATTCCCTACATAACTCTTTTCCTCCCTAAGTACTTTTAACCTAGTGTTTAGCACTGCAGAACTCTATTCTCTATCTGCCAGCTCCTCAGGGCCTATTAGCACTCCCATTATTCTTGAGTGAATGTTGCAGTATGTATCTCCCCATGTAGTTTAGTCTTTGTCCAATAACCCCTGAAACTTACCTTAATTGCAGCTCTCTTCTGTTCTCTTCCCTGATTGTTTTTCTCTTCTCGCTTGTGTGCGATTTGGTGTTGATTGTCACAGCACCCTGGTCCTATCCCGGGATTTACTGTTCTCTACCCCCACCCCTACCCCCAGCATCTAGACCACGTTTATTTAGGCTGAGACATGGGCACCATTTTTAAATATCTATCTCCCCCTCTCATGTCTCCCGGTCCTGTGTTGCACGCCAAGTAAGTCTCTGGATTTATTTCAAGTGTCTGGACTTGTTGTTAGCCTGCATTTAGCCTGTGAAGCTTAATAATTGTTATACAAAGTAGATCGCTGCATTTATTTTAAGTGTAAGTCTTTGAATTTATTTTAAGTGTCTGGATTTGTTTTCATCTGCTTTTAGCATCTGTGAAGCTTTAATAACTGTTATTAGCATCTTGGGTGTATTTTTATGTCCAAGTGTTACATTGTTAATGCCTAAATTGCTGTAACAGAGTCTCGCTCACACCTCTTTGTGAGCAGTACATTGTTCCACTGCTTATACTTGGATTGCACAGGTAACTTGATGTTTATTGCTACAACCATATCTAAAAACATGGTCATTTTGCAGGGGCAGTGCGTGTAATAAAGTAAAACCTGCTCCCATCGCATTTCTGTTAATGAGTGCAGCATCACTGTTAAATGTGGTAGTCCTAAGCTTTGGGCAATTTCTTTTATTGGACTGCAGTACAGCATTCCAAAGGTGCCCTTAGCACTGATTAGATAGCTGCCTCCTAGGTATAGACCTACCTCAGTTAGCTGTAATTAGTCAGCTGTTGCTTTTCCTACCTGAGCATTTCTCGCTCTAATTGTATGCTAAAGCTGCACCTAATTATTGCACTTCATTTTCCTGTTTTTTTACTATCTAAAGGCAATTATTGACTGTGATAGAAACAGCATATTCCACGTGGCCAGTGTACGAGCCACTAATTTAGTTCTGCAATATACACTGCTGCCTACATGCAGGAGTATTGTTTTCTGGAATGATTATACAATTTATCAGATGCTTTATGTAACCTTTAATTGCTGTATTTGCCTGTTTTAATGATGTTGCTTAGCTGGTTATGGTGTACTGCTTTCTAATATCCCTTCTTTCACTCTCTCTTTCATTTCCCTTGTTCCTTTTACCTGTGTTCTGCACAGTGCCCCCCCTCCCATTCTGAATCTTCTTGTGAGGACTGCACTACAAGATAGTTCGTGCAGGAAGCCATATAACACTCTACCTGCAAGGGACTGCTTCCTCCAGCTTATAGTGTAGGTGTTTCTTACAAAGGAACCATTACATCACATTTAAGTACAAGGAAGCATTTAATTTGGAAGTTTGTACAAAGCTCCTTATAACTGTGTTTAACTTAATTGTCCTTACACTGGTGTGCATACAGCCGGGGTTCTAACTCAATAGTCTCCCATTTAATAGCGTCCTTCTTTTACTGGTCTCCCTCCCCCTCTAACCTGTCTACCTCCCTATTAAAAGCCTTCGTCTTCTGTTCTCCTATTCCCTACATAACTCTTTTCCTCCCTAAGTACTTTTAACCTAGTGTTTAGTGCTGCAGAATTCTGCTCTCTATCTGTCAGCTCCTCAGGGCCTGTTAGCACTCCCATTATTCTTGACTGCATTTTGCAGTAGGTATTGCCCTATGTAGTTTATTCTTTGTCCAACAACCCCTGAAACTTACCTTAATTGCATCTCTCTCCTATTGTCTTCCTTGATTGATTTTCTTTTCTCGCCGGGTGTGTGATTTGGTTATACCCCGCTCCACTACCCTACCCCCATTCCCTCCCACCCCATTTCAATTGCATTTAGTTTCACCTTAGGACCACCCCCTCTTTATCTCTCATCCACTCACATCCCACCACACACTCTTCCTGTCTAACCAACAGCTCCCATTGGCTACTCCTAATAACTCCAGCTAACTCACTACCTCCTCCATCTTGCCTACTTCTTACATTTCCTTTAGTACCCCTCACCCCATTTCAATTACATTTATTTCCACCTCTGGACCACCCCTTCTTTATCTCCCTTCCAATCACATCCCACCACACATACTCTTCCTGTCTAACCAACAGCTCCCATTGGCTGCTCCTAATAACTCCAGCTAAATCACTGCCTTCTCCTCCACCTTGCCTATTTCTTACACTTCCTTTAGTACCCCTCATCAAATAACCTACAAAACCCCACAACACTTTTACCTACTACAACACTATGCCATTTAGACACACTCTTATACCAATCACCCTCTTATTACCCTTAACCTTCCTACTACAACTTACCCCACTTCAACTTATAGACTTCTACCAAAAACCCACTTCCACAACCTCCACCCATAGTTTACCCTTCAATACCTACCATGACATCTCACCTAACCTATACCCAACAGACAGCATTCTATGCCTTAAACCAAAACTACTCCCCCAAAGTATAAACTCCACTCACTCCATCCTACCCAGCTATACCACAGCCTAAGAAAAAAGCTAGAACTCTCTACCCTGCTACATAAGATCTCTAAACTAACCTTATGTGGAGATATCCATCCTAATCCTGGTCCCCATGCATCATAATAAAGTCCCTCAATTCCATGGCTGGATAGCACATAAACCCAACATTATCGCTGCTACAGAAACCTGGCTAAAACCATACATTAAAAACTCTGAATTCCTTCCCCCTGGTTTTGCATGCCTATGCTCAGATAGGCCCCACAGAAAAGGTGATGGAGTAGCTCTGATCTATCCCAACACTTTCAATATAGTCCCATACAATTCATCTATACCCAACTTCTCTACTGCCGAACTCTTAATAGCCTTCCTAAAAATAAATGAATACAAAAACCTCTGTATCATTGTCCTATACATTCCCCTGGCAGCAACATTCTCATATTAGAGGAATCCTAGCTTGGACATCCAGCAGTATAACCAGGGAAAGTATAATTCTTGGGGATGTTAATATTAATTGACTAGACTGCAAACAACAACATTCCCCCTCTAGCATAAACCTATTCAACTACAGATAGCTAATCACTGATATTACTAGACCCAACAGAAATTGCAACGGTGGAACAATCTTAGATTGGATCATGGTCTCTGACCCCAATAAAATCTCCACCACAAGAACTCTCCCAAACAGTATCAGTGACCACTTACCTGTCTTTATTATACGTAATACCTCAACACCATTAAACTGGCATCTTTATAAGAATGTTAGAAATCTATCCAACTTCTGCCCTTCATCCTTCAACAACACTCTAAACAATGTTGACTGGGCTCCCCTAAAAACACTTCCCCTAAACAAAGCAGTTGAATTTTTCAACTCTACATACCTTCTTCTTCTTCTTTTGGCTTTTCCTGGTTAGGGGTCACCACAGCAGATCACCTGTCCGCTTATGATTGGCAGTAGAGTTTTTTATGGTGTCAAGTTGTCAGCCCAGCACCCAACCTTCCACAGAAGGCATGCACATATACACACTCACGCCTAGAGCCAATTTAGAGTGTCCAATCCACCTACAGCATGTCTTTGGGATGTGGGAGGAAACTGGAGCACCCAGAGGAAACCCACGAGACCACAGGGAGGACATGCAGACTCTGCACAAAAGGCACCCCAGCCGAGGATCGAACCAGAGAACCTCTTGCTGTGAGGTGGCAATGCTAACCACTACTAAATATCCTAAATAGGTTAGCACCCCCCGACAAAAAAGAGTAAAACCTAAACAAACCCCATGGCTCACTAGAACTACTAAACAGAATATGGTCACCAGAGACAAAGCTTGGAAACAATGGAAAAAACACAAAAATAACTCTGACCTTATAAATTATAAACAACTTTGCAACCAAGTAAGGTGCCTAGTTATTAAGAACAAAAAAGAGTGTTACCGCACTTTACAAAGCCAACACAAACTAAATCCAAAGCAGTCCTTGAGCTCAATAAACAACCTTCTCCACCCAGGATCCAACAGTAACCCTTGTCCCAATCCAGAAAAAAATCCCAACAAAATAGCCACCCTGTTCAACACATATTTTATAAACACCATAACTGACTTCACCACGAACTTCCCTCATAATCATCCACTCCCATCTGACCAGACTACTAATGCCCCCCCACTTATATAACTTCTCTCTTGTACCTATCCCTGCTACCACAGTAAAGAAACTGCTTCTAAAATTAAAGCCATGCACCAATGCCCCTGATGACCTGCCCCCAGAATTCCTTCTAATAGCACCAAACACCATAGCATATCCTGTCAGCCTACTTTTTAATAGGTCCATTCAAGAGTCCTATGTTCCCAGCATTTGGAAAAAAGCTTTCATCCTTCCACTGCACAAAGGTGGAAACAACACAGATATCTCCAACTTCCGACCCATTGCCATTCTATCCCCTATCTCAAAGATCCTTGAAAAATGTATCCACGCCCAATTCCTTAACTATATTCAAGACAATAACCTACTATCAGTAACCCAGCATGGCTTCAGACCCAGACGTAGCACCACTATAGCTCTAATATCCTTCTGTGAATCTGTAAATCAAGCTCAGGATGCTGGGAAGCTAGTCTCCTCTCTATTTCTAGACCTTTCCAAAGCCTTTGATACTATATCCCACCCTCTTTTTCTTAGTAAACTCACCAACTTAGGAACGTCCCCCTCTACCTTTCTCTGGTTCTCCAACTACCTCACAGGCAGACAACAAGCCACAAAATGGCTATACTCTCTCTCTCTCTCTCTCTCTCTCTCTCTCTCTCTCTCTCTCTCTCTCTCCATTCCTCAATACTACTACTGATGTTCCCCAGGGATCCATCCTAGGGCCTCTGTTGTTCAGCATTTTCATCAATGATTTCCACTCTACTCTCTCTCAAGGCACATTCATCCAGTACACAGATGACTCTATGATCATTTACAGTGCCAACTCTCCTCCTGAACTCCTGAAACTTACCCAGTCAGCAATCACCTCCACTGAAATATGGATGACTGACATCTTGCCCTAGACCCTAAAAAAAACAAACATACTATTCACCCCAAAAAAGACCACTACCATAAATAAAGACTCTTTCTCCATACTCTCCCAGGAGAACACTACTATTGAGGTTGTCACAAATACCAAGCTATTAGGAGTCACCATAGATGAACACTTATCCTTTGACTTGCATATTCATAACAATTTAAAAAAAAATTCATCAAAAATTGGGCATGCTATACTGCCACAAAACATTCCTCACTTTCTCCACAAAACTGTCACTTGCCTCCTCCTTCCTGCTCCCCATCTCTCCTCTATAGTGCTCCTCTCTTTATTAACATATAAGCCAGTCTAAATTCCAAGCTCAATTGTTGCTATAACAAAAATTGCAAAATTTGTCACTAACAGAAAAAAATTCATCCCACCACTGTGCCTCTCTTCACATACTAAACTGTCTAGAACTTCCCCATCATCTCACATACGTACAACTAACAGCTGTCCATAAACTAATATTCAACCCTGCCAGCTGCCTGCCCTTTCCTCTCTATTTAAACCCTATCACCCAAACAGACCCATCCATTCTGCGAATCAAATGCTTTTGCAAATTAACCTCTCCGCTGGCCAAATGCTCCACTCCTTCTCCAGTCTCCACTGCTAAATTATGGAACTATCTCCCACAAACTCTAAGAACCACTAGCAGCACATCTTTCTCTTCAAAAAATCCGTAAAACAATACCTGCCCTCACACTGGCTATGCTCATGTGCCAGTTCCTCACACTCTATAACTTAACTTTTTCTTTCTCCCACTACCTCCTCCTCTTTACTCTTTCTCCATCCTACCTACCACCTTAATCCTTCCTAACTCCTGACTAGTAATCCTTTGCTGCAATTACTTATACTAGTAGAATCAGTAGATAGTCTTTATCTATGACTGTATTGCCTCATTGCCCAATTTTACTTTTGTTAAAAATCTATTTCCTTGTCAGCTCTTGTTCTTGTGTTTGTTGCATTTGATACATTTTTTGTCATTTGTATAAATCACTATGGAGCTTTTCTCCCCGGGCCTCAACTGAAAATGGGCACTTTTTGGCCCAGTAGACCATCCCATTAAACAAATACAAATAAATAAATATGTATGTATTACAGCTAAGGATGTACGTACGTATTCACTTCTGTCAATGTCAACTTTCACTTATTTTCATTGAACTGTTTGCCAGTTCCCCTTTAAATCATTCCCTCCAGTAGAGCTCTTTTGAGTGTGCACTTTAACTCCCAGTGGGTGTGGCTTCAGCCTTTAAAAAATGAAGTTATCACCTTACAAATTTAACAAATACTAATTAAGAGGTCATATATCAATACAGTTGTGTTTGTCATCATGAATGCTTCAGGATAAAATATTCTGATACCTTGTATATAGCATGGTTTTGGAATTATTAATGCAAATATGAACAGGCAATATTCAACACTTAGAAGCGCAGAAGGAGGTAACTGCAGAAACGCCTGGAGACGTCACTCAGTTGTAATCACTAATCAAAATGTTTCTTATACACATCTATTTATTTATTATTTATTTATTTCAGTTTGATTACCAAGGAAGTCCACTGGGCTAAGAAGCGCCCATTTTCAGTGGAGGCCCGGGGAGAAAAGCTCCACAAGCAATACAATGAAACATGGTTACATAAAGTTAATGGTATAATACAAGAGTAAGATTCATACAGTCAGGAAATACATTTACATAAAATGTGCATAATGAGCAAGCATAATAAAGCAATACAGTGCAGAGAAAAAAATAACGATAATACATAGATGTGCATAAAATTTTTTTTTTTTTTTAACAGACTGAACAAAGTTGGAGTCAGGAGAAAGTTAGAAGAGTCAGGAAAAGCTTGGGGGTAGAGAGGGGCAGGAAATGGAGAGCTCAGGGAAAGAGATCCCTGGAAATTATATCTGGTGAGAGCAGGAACATTTCCATTTGGATGACAGGTATTTGAAAAGTAGGGTCTTGAAGGATTCTGAGTTAGGTATAGTCCTAAGAGAAGGAGGGAGGGAGTTCCATTTTTTACCTAGAGAGAAGGAGAGTAGAAGTTGGCTGGCAGGATGTTTGGGTTTGTGGATGGAGATAAGGTTTTGGTGTTCAGATCTCAGAGATCTGTTTGGGGTGTATGGTGGAAGGATGTTTATTTAGGCAGGGCATGAGTATGGGTAGAATATTAGTTTGTGAGCGGTGGTTAGTTGGAGATAGTCTAAGTGGTTAGGAAGTTCAAGCCAATTTAGAAATTGAAGGGTAAGGCAGTAGTGAGTTGAGGTTTTGGATTTAGTTGCGAATTTAGAGATCTTATTATAGCAAGTTTCAAGTTTTGAGATACTGGAAGTAGACAGATTGGTTAGAAGAGGGGCTCCATAAAGAAGAGAGGGTAGAAGGTATGTAATTGCCAGGGTGTGCCTAGAGGAGTTGGAAAGAAATTGGTTGTTTCTGTAGAGCATACCTAACTTTTGGTGGGTTTTCTTTATGTTTTGTTGAATGTGGAGATCGAATTTTAGGTGTTCGTCTATGGTAATGCCGAGTAGTTTAGCGGAAGGCACTACTTCTATAGCAGTGTTGGTTTGGCTGAGGACTTTGAAGAAATCTTTGTCAAAGGATGAGGAAACTCTGGAAGGGGTGAAAATTAGAATTTTGGATTTATTAGAGTTGAGGGAGAGGTGGTTTTGGTGCATCCAGTTCTCTGTAGTGGAAAAGGCTATTTGTGTTTTAGTCTGGAGTTCAGTAATGTTAGAGGCAGCACAAACTAAGGTGGAGTCATCAGCATATTGGATGACTGTGGTGTCAGGTATGACAGAGTGTAGATTATTTATAAAGATGTTGAAGAGCATGGGTCCGAGGATGGACCCCTGGGGAACACCGGTAGGTGTGGGCAAGAAGGAAGAGGTATAGTTCATCCATCTGACAGCTTGAGATCTATCAGATAGGTAGCTGGAGAACCAGGAAAGAGTATTTGGGGAGAGATTAAGGTTGGCGAGATGAAAGACTAGGTGTGTATGGGAGATGGTGTCAAAGGCTTTAGAAAGATCTAGTAGTACTGTGGATACAAGGAGTCCAGAGTCTCGGGCTCGGTTGACTGTTTCAAGGAAGGATAGTAAGGCAGTAATGGTGCTGTGGCTGGGGCGGAAGCCGTGTTGGGTGGATGTAAGTAGGTGATTCTGTGTTAGGAAAGGTAAAAGCTGGTGGTGGACACATTTTTCTAGGACTTTAGATATTGGAGAGAGTAGGGCGATGGGGTGGAAATTAGAGATAGTGGTGTTTTTACCTCCTTTGTGGAGAGGTAGGATGTAGGCTGAACGCCAGAGTTTGGGTACATATGACTCATTTAAGGATCTGTTTATCAGGATGCTAATAGGGAGAGCAATACCTTCAGCTGCGCATTTGAGGAAGGAGGAGGGTATGTTGTCAGGGGCATTGCAGCATGGTTTGAGATTAGATAAGAGCCTTTTTATGAAGCTGGTTGAGACTGGTTTGAACTGGAAATTCAAGAGACATTTATTAAGGTTATTGGGTGTTGAGGAGAGGATGTTAGGTGGATTATTGTTTGGGAATGTTTTGGTTAGATTAGCTATGGATTCTGTGAAGAAGGTGTTGAAGTGAGAACTCAATTCCTTGTCAGTTAAACTAGGGTCTGGGCAGGGATTATTCTTGGACCCTGGGTGGAGAAGGGAGTTAACTGATTTCCAAAATTGTTTTGGGTTCTTATTATTGTTAGACTGAAGTTTACTATAGTAGTTTTTTTGTCTAAAGTGATTAGTTTTTTTACTTGGTTGCGAAGTTGGGTGTATTGGAGCAAGGAAGAAGGCAGTTTATTTTTCTGATAATGCTTCCAGGCTTTGTCTCTGTGATGCATGATTTGTTTAGTATCTTTTGTCAGCCAAGGACAGAGTTAGTTTTGATTTGTTTGTTTCTTAGAGGGGCTAGAGAATTCAGAGTGTCTAGGAAAATAGAGTTGAAATGTTCTACAGCATTGTCTAGGGGGAGAGTGTTAAGGATTTGCCAGTTGATTAGTTTGAAGGTGTTTGTGAAAATTGTAGGGTTAAAGTTGCTAAGGTTTCGAGTTTGAATGCACTGGTGATGAAATTGGATGGAATTAGCTGACCGATGAGTGAAGGCAGGGAGATGGTCACTGAAAGTATCGGGGATGGTGCCTGAGAGAATTATTTTGTTGGGATGAGAAACTAGAATCCAGTCTAAGATGGATCTTGGAGGGTGGATTTTGTTAGGATGAGTTGTTGAATGGATTACTTGGGTGAAGTTGTATAGGTTAATGGATAGAGAAGGGGAGGGTGAGTTGATTTTATTCCAGTCTATATTAACATCACCAAGAATGTAAGTTTCATATTTTATTTCAGTTGAGGCCCAGTGAAGAATATTTTCAAGGGTAGAGATGTTGTCGCCTGGGGAGATATATAAGGAGATAAAGCAGATATTCTTATGTTTATTCAATCTGAGGAGACCTGCAGTTAGTTCAGTATTTTTGAATTGTGGGGTTGGGATTTGCAGAGGGATTAGAGAGAGATGGTTAGAGTAGATTAGAGCAGAGCCTCCACCTTTTTTATTTAAACGATCATTTCTGAGGATGTGGAAGCCTGGAGGTAAGATTTCAGGGTCAGTAATATTAGGTTTTAGCCAGGTTTCAGAGATGGCTAAGATGTCTGGTTGATTGTGGTTTATCCAAGCTTGTAATTGGTGGATTTTGTTGTTGAGGCTCTGAGCATTGATGGTGAAGAACTTAAGTGTATTAAGAGAGAAAGTAGAGGAGGTAGAGGAAGGAGGGAAAGGGATGTTAGTAGTAGGGGAGGAAAGGGGTAGAGGGAAGGGTTTTTTTTGTATAGAGGCCGGGGCCTGGGTTAGGGTGGATATCTCCAGATAAGGCTATGGCATTACTGGCACCAGCTTTTGGCCTTTTGGGTTGGTACGATAGGGCGTTGTTTGGGATTGGCTGTAGTTTAGGTTTAAAAATTTCTGTGGAGGTGGAAAAGACTTTGGGCTGGAAAAGGTGCAGAAGTTTAGGTGGAATAAGGAAGGAGGATATGAAGTGGAAGTGATTAAGTAGTGGAGGGTGAAGGTGAGTGTGTGGGATGGTGTAAGCAGAAGGGGGGATGGGGAGATTTGGAAGAGAAGAAAGTAGCATGATAAAGTGGAATTAGTAAGATGAGAAGGGAGCAGGGGAGTCGGGTAAAGGTGAGAATCTGGGAGGGCATGTTTACAAAGGATGGGTTAAAGAAGGGTAAGAGTGGGAAGGAAGTGAAGGCTAGAAGAGGATAGGAGGTGAAGAGGAAGAAGGGGTGTTATAATTTAGCAAATGGGAGAGGAGGAGTTTAGACAAAGAGAGGGTGTAGCTGAGAGGAGAGGGGGGAGTAAGAGTAGTGAGGGAGGGGTAAGAGAAGAGAGACTGAGGGAGGAGTAAGGGTAGTGTGGGAAGAGTAAGAGAAGGAGGGGAAAATAAAAAGGAGGACTGAGAATAGTTAATTGATAAAGGAGGGAGGGGTAAAGGAAGGGGATAGTAATTGGTTGATTGAGGTATGTAGGTGGAGTCTAAAAGGTATATATGTAGAGGTGCTGGGGGCGTGTGGGAAATGGGGCAGGGTAGGGGAGCGGAGTGAGCCCGCAGGGCGAATGGAGTGGGTAAATCCAAAGGAGAAGAATGTGAAGAAGACAATCAGTAGAGATTGGTAGTCAAAGGTAACCTTGCAGTGAATTGTGAGAGGAAGGAAGACTGAGGGAGAAAGGAGTGGAGGGTGGATATATGGATGAAGGCCAGTAGGAGAAGGTAAGAGGTTTTATGAAGGGTAGAGAAGGGGTGTTTAAGGAGGAGAGAGGACAGATAGGTGAACCTGGGATAGGAGCACCACCTAGTGGCAAGTCAGTCTCAGGTGGTAAGGACCCAGAAAGAGATATCAAGTAAAAGAAAGGAGGGAGATATCATGGACCAGGATAGAGGGAGTAATTATAAAAAGGTAGAAAAGGAATAGTTAATCAGAGAGAGAGGGGTTGTGGCTGCTGACTAGCCTGGCAGGTAAGCGCACTGAGACCTGGTGTAAAATTAATATAATTACTACAAGGTGTTAAGCAGTACACATACTTTACTTAAAGTCCTTGTTTGGAGTTGTACTCAGGGAGCAGTATGGGCTCTCAGTTTGTTTTGCAAATGTCCTTTTTGTGGGTTCTTGGCAAGAACCTCCGGGAGGGCACTGTTGGTGGGTTAGAGAAGGATAGGCAGGAGCCTAAGCTAGAAGAAGCAATGGAGAGAGAAAAATATGAAGAAACAGGCTGAGTATGAGCCAAGTGTTCGCAGGCAGATTGTTATTAAGCTTACACATTTACATTTCAGAAATTAAGGTATGTAGTAGCAGAGCTAGAGAGAACTAACATTCTTACAAATAGTTAAGGTACAGAGTACATTCTTCTGTCAGTTCTTGATCAACTGCCTGCAACTGCAAACTTATAGTAATACTATTTTAGTTTTGTACTAGGCATGATTACTTCAAGGGAATGCTGCCAAAGAACCTTTTTCACAAGTGTTTTGCAGCTTTTGGACTATTTACTGAGACCTTTGAAGAGGTCTCTGTAACTCAGAAACATACCTCACAACTGTACAGATTTTCGCAGAATGTCCAGATTTTTGCCTCATGCATTTGGCGTGTTCCTTATAAAATTTCTTGTTTTCTGGCAAATTACTGGGATAATCAGAGGACTGAAGTCACCAAATAATGACATACATTAGAGTTTCAGACTTCAAATCCTTTAGAAAATGTATATTAATACAAACGCTGTTACTCTAGCAACGTTCTAAGTTTGTAAGAGCAATATTTAAAATCTGTCCCTATTTTTGTACCTTTGTCCCCCCATTTTGTCAGGCTTTTCCCAGATTTCTTGCACAAAGAGGTTGAGAGGTATGCTCAGAAAACAGCAGAAGGGATGAAATTCTGGTAACAATAATGTTCACAGAAACTCTGTCCAATAAAAATAACTGTCAAAACCTATCTGGCCTCTCTGCAGTGTGGCTTTCTTTGACTAATGAAAATGTAGTCAGCCACCAAAGAGAGTTTTGTTTTTCAGTTCTGTAATAGACTATAGTAGTTAACAATTGTCAAGAACAACAGAATTTATCTACCTAACTAAAAGTAGATGCTAAAGGAGACAGCAGATGACTGTTGATCAGATTCATGATTGTTAAATAAACCAGGGAGTACATGATCATTTTCATTTACTAGGGAATATATAACAAAATTCCATATTGATGAACGGCATGGCTACAAGGCAATGTAGCAATTTTCTAATATTCAGTCGTATTAAGTTGACTAAAACAGGTCATGCAGTCAGTCAAAATGAGCTGCAAGGTATTAAATGCTGGTAGTAAGAACTCAAGTGACCCTTCCATCATGAAGACAGTCTGAAACATCCATGCAGATGTCTTCCTATTCGTTCAGAAATTATAATAAAATCACTAATGTCTGCTGTGTTTTTCTCATTAATCAGCTTGCTATACTGCTGAGACATCTGAAGAAAGTAACTTGCAATAGACTATGATAAACACTATTAACTCATAACAGCCTAGAGACGTCTCCAGATACATCTATAGTTGCATCTTACTGATGGCTCAAGGTGTCTAATATTTCCTGTTCACATTTGCATTAATAATTTCAAAACCACAGTACATACAAACTTTTAAAATATATCTTAAAGCTTATGTGATATGCAACACAACTACACTGACAGCTGACCTCTGCCTGTTGATACTTAAGAGAGCTTAATTATTATTCATATACTGTTTATTTATATTGTCATAATTTTTTATGTTTTCTAGATATCTCAACAGCCAGAACATACAGACATAGTTGTTTAGCCTCATATGAAAGCTCACAGATGTATGAACAAAATCCTAACAGTGTGTGTGTAGCTTGAGTGGTTACTAAGATACTGCACTTTGCTTACAAAGTATTACAAAATTACAATTTACTGTGTTTATTATGACTTATAAAATCCAGTTTAATACCTATATCTAATGAACACTAACAATGCAAATATTGTTTTTTTTCTATTTACATATCTTTAATAAGTAAATGGCCTCAGACATGTCAACATTTGTTTGAAATGTATGGGTATAGCTTTAGTCAAAAAGCTCAGGATACAGTCATTGGAAGTTAAGAGTACAAACCCCCAGAACTCTAATGAAGTGAATGAGTTAACACTATTGCTCACAATAATTCTCTTTCATGTCTATATTTCAAAATGTGAAATCACACAGACAGGAAAAACAGCAGTACAGCAGTATATCTTCCCACAACTCTAAAACTCTGATGTTCCTTCAGATGTTTTGCAAAATAATGCAGAAAGAAAAACATAGCAGAAATACTTTATGTGGGTGGCTTGTATTTGAATTAAAAAGTCTCTACACTTGCATTTCTTAAGATCTTGACAGCAATATTAGAAAAGGTGACAATCTAGACCACTTATATAAACATCTTTAAGACTCAAGCACATTTTTATATGCATTCAGAACATGTTCACCAGCTGTCATGCAGGTTTCAACAAATTGTCAGTGGTTTCACGGGTGCAAGAGATGAAAAATCCCTACAGTACAGCACAATACAAGGACTTCATGCATACAGACATCACAGTCTATATAAATGTAAACCAAATAAATTAGCAAATTAAAGGAACATTAGGAGGCGAAACTGAAAAAAAAAATATGCACATACACACACGCATATATGTGTATATATATATATATATATATATATATATATATATATATATATATATCTATATATATATATATATATATATATATATATATACACACACACACACACACACACACACACACACACACACACACACACACACACACACACACACACACACACACACACACGCAAATGGTTTCACTTTATAATCTCAAAATACTAAAATACCGAATTTTAGTATCTCGAGACTATAAAGCCGAAAGGGCAGTTATGCGAAACTGCATAATATCGAATGCAGAAATGTCGAATCCACGGTTGTATTGCCGCATTCGTGATGTTAGGTGCAGTTTGTGGATTTAGCTGGGGATTCAGGTAAGTGGTGTACTTGTAAGGGTATTGGGTAGGGATTTTAGAGTGTGTGTGAGTGTGTGTAGTGGTGGGTTTTATGTGTATGTGTGTTTAGTGCGGCCTCGGAGTTAGTATATATAAGTAGCGGGGGTGTGGGTGGTGCAGGGGGGCTTGTCCCCCTGCTTATAGGTAGGGTAGGTGTGTTTGTTTGTTTGTTATGTTGTGTTTGTGTATGTTGTTTTGTTTTTTGTATTGTAGTTAGGTAAGTGTATGTGTGCTTATTTGTGTGGTGGTGTGAGTATGTGTATGATCGCGATTTTTAATTTCTCGGTTGTGGTTCGTCGTTTTTTTTCATTTTTGGCTTTATAGTCTTGAGATACTAAAATTTGGTATTTTAGTATTCCGAGATTATAAAGTGAATTCATACCCACACACAGACATATATGTATGTGTGTGTGTATATACACACATACATATATGTCTGTGTGTGTATGTGTGTGTGTGTGTGTGTGTGTGTGTGTGTGTGTGTGTGTGTGTGTGTGTGTGTGTGTGTGCGTGTGTGTGTGTGTGTATATATATATATATATATATATATATATATATATATATATATACATACACACATGCATATATGTCTGTGTGTGTGTGTGTGTGTGTGTGTGTGTGTGTGTGTGTGTGTGCGTGCGTGAATGTGTTTCTGTGTGTATATATGGGTGTGTGTGTATCTCTCTCTCTCTATATATATATATATATATATATATATATATATATATATATATAAGAGAGAGAGAGCTAGATGATATAGATAAGTATAGATAGACACACACACACATTTTTGTGGGATAAGAATATTTAGATTTGTACACCAAGCTCTAGTGCTGTTACCAACATCTCTAATGGTGTGCGTATCCTACTAAGGGCAGAACAGTGACAAAGTGGTTAGCATTGTTGCATCACGGTGCTTAGCTGTCCATTCAGTCTTCAGCTGAAGATCCTTCTGTGTGGAGTCTGCATGAATGCACTATGTCTGTGTAGGTTTTCACAGTGTTCTAATTTCCTCCAACATTCCAAAAGCATACTCCAGCTGAAATGGCGAGTCTGTAAATTGCCCATAGGGTGTGTGTGTGTGTGTGTGTGTGTGTGTGTGTGTGTGTGTGTGTGTGTGTGTGTGTGTGTGTGTGTGTGTGCGTGCGTGCGTGTGTGTGTGTGTGTGTGTGTGCGTGTGTGTGTGTGTGCGTGTGTGCGCAAACACTTGAACTGGATACGAGTAAGTCAGTGCATGTTGCAATGGACTAGCAGTCATCCAGGATTATTTTTTATGTGTTGTGCCAGTGAGTAATGAAACAGAATCCATTTCCTCCAAGACCCTGCAATGAATTAAGCAAGTAACCAGAGAATAAATGCACACATCCTAGTTATATAATTAAAGATTTAGCAGATGTGCTACATTTTTTCACACTAGAAATGTCTTAACTGAGTGTCTAGAAATATATCCATTCTACATCAGTTTGAGCATAGTAACCTATCTTGCTAGTTAATTTTTACCCTTACTGTCTTAATTACATGTTTGCATGTGGGCACCCTGTGCTCCAGAATTTGTCAAAATACTGCCCTTCAAAAGATCTGTAGTCCATGGCTTACATGTGAGATGCCTGGATACACCCATGTTTTTAACGATATACCAATTTTCTATGAAGTATTAATGTCACTGCCTACCGTAAGGACTTGGTATTATTTTATAATCTGTTTGCTAGAAAATTATTTGATGGGCAGCCATTCTGATGTGACTATTTTCTCACAGTATGCTGTGTCCCAGCACCAATATGTCATTTTACCTTTCCAGATTTCCTTTGATGTCCTCACTGAATTAAAATAACAGTGGCTTAAATACATGTTTTTATTTTACTTCTTCTGTGTTACTTTCAAGGGAATAAAGCTACTCACATCACTGCATTCTTCGGGCAGTGAGAAAAAAGGAAAGGCAAAACAATTTCATATCGTGGGTACAGAAAGTGCACTTGTGAATAGAAGACTTAACAAAAAAATAAAATCACATCAGAGTGATTGTCCACCATCATGGTATTTGGAACTAAACAAATTATAAAATAACTTTTTGCTTGTTGAGATAAAGGGAAAATTAGTGAATAACGGATAACAATACATTTCTGAACATAATTATCCTTTAAATTGTTCTGATGATAAAATAATAGATTTCATATGCACAACTTGGAAGGAATAACTTGTGAAAAACTTGTGGCCACAGTGGTGAGGAAATAATTTTATGTTGTGCAACATACAATTAAGGGCATGGCATCTAGGTCCAATGAGGTCATTATCCCACTGTACTCTACCCTTATACCAATCATAAATGAAAATACAACAGAATGTGGGGGGAGTGAATGGAGCATGGTACTGGACAGAAGGATGCTAAATTAAATTTACTGGAGCAGTGTCAGATTGGATTGTTTGTGTGGTTTTACATGATTTATCAGGGACAACTGACTGTGGATGATACATACTGTCTGATTAGCAATCTGATTTTTGAATGATGGGTGCAATTATGAAAAGGAAGCTGATATATAAACATGTAAACAGACTGACTGAGGCACTATCAAGTATTTTTCAATCAAAAAGTAATCAATTTTTTTGGCATCACACATCTGGGAAGTGGAAGGCTTCCTAGCACACTCACCCCGTCTGAGAGGTCTCCAAGAGGAGCCAGGCCCTGAGGTGAAACAGATTGTTTTCACAGCCATGGGGGAGGGGAGTCCCTTGGTAGAATCAAGGGGAATTTTCTATACTGTCAGGGAACTGATGATCTAAAAATCACACCTACCTCGGCCAGGAAAAGGAAAGAATTAGTCTTATTTTTTCCTTTTCTAAATTTTGTGAAATATAGGATCAGAAGAAATGAGGAAACATTACATAGGGATCTCTCTTGTCAGAGGACAGAGAGTGCATACAACACAAACTCCACTTTGTCATACATCAGTGAAGAGGGGAAGAACAGTATCCTCAGAATGGTGAACAGGTTGGCTTCTTCTATGCCTCATTTCCAGAAGCAAACAATGATTCTGAAACTGCAAATCTAGGAAAAGACATGAGTGGGTCAGTGAGTCTGGACACTCAGTCACTTCACCTAGGATGTTTACAGCTGAGTGAGAGGTACTTTTGTCTGTGGCCCATTGCTAGATGCATATTGCTTCTGCACTTGGGGACATGACCTCCTGGCCCTTTATGTCTTTAGGTATCCCATGAAAGACTAGTTATTGGAATGAATTATCTGTGTGCCCTAAAGCAGTTTTTTTTCTCTCCAAGGCATTTAGGGTCATGAGAACTGCATGTAACTCCAGTAGACTAATGTAGAGCCCTATCTCAAGAGAAACCCATTTCCACAAATCATGTGAGAGGCAATGCGAGCTTTTCACCCCACCACTAAAGCAACTGTCACCTGAACCTAGGCAGTTAACTTTGAAATTGGTGGGTACTGAGTACCACTCCAGGGACCAGTAGTGGATAACATTTGTATTCTCAGATATGAAATGGTACCATGAGGGTTATGACAGTCAAGAAGCCCAGAAGTTGCAGGAAGATTAAATGTTGAATCCTCTGCTGTGTTCTCACTCAGACTGCCAATTTTATGACTTTCTGCTCCCTTTCCCTAGGTGACAATGACTGAAGAGTGTGCAGATCCAAAACGGTGAAGGCAGTCCTCTGAAATGAGATTACTGTACTGCAACCCCAGAAATGCGCACTCCAGGGAATCTTCCAAGCAGTACTGAAATAGGGCCAACAGGAGCCAGTAAAGCTGTTAAGAGAGTGCCCAGATATCCTTTTGCGAGGCTTTGGCCACTATGGCCAATACCTTGGGAAACATTCTGCACTCAGATGAAAGTCCAGATGGCAACACTTTGTAGTGAAAATGGTGCCCACTCAAAACAAACAAAAGGACCCTCATGTGTGTCCCCAAACAATGATGCTCCAGACAGGCTCAGTATTGTAATTCCATAACTTATGAGTCCCAGAATTATGAAAAACAAAAAAATCTGAAAATAAAGGCAAATTTTGACTTTTTTTTTGAGGGAAGCAAGGCCCTCACACCCCACAGCCTCTGATGTGAGAAAGCACTTCATACCCCTTGAACTTATATATACCACATAATGCTAATACTGCCATACCACAGAGAAAAGGGTAGAGCCTGGAGTGCTTAAAGGAGTCAGGTAAGAGAACCACTGATGTCTTGGACAAAAAGGAGCCATCAGTGTACTTTGCATATGAGATATCATCCATCATGACTACTGACACAGAAGATGCAATATTTTCTCTAGCATCACCATCGAAAACCAGATGTACTGGATGTGCTCAGTGAAGTTAGTGAGGTCCAGGTTGTGATACAAAAATTGAGCACTCCTAGCTTTGCTTCAAAGACGGGACAAACTCTATGGCTCCTTTAAAAAGTAGACAGCGCCTGGATCTATCATAAGAGCGCTGTAGAGACATCTTGGTCTTAGCAGAACTATTTCTTAGGGAGAACTTAATAGTTGTAAGACATGGTTTACCATGACCTCACACAGAATCCTCTAATACTAGGTGGTAGCACTCCATGGTGGGGCAAACTGAGAAAACAGACCCAGCACAGGTAGCTCTAGAATGACTGCTGGATCATTGAAATCATAGTCTTTGCTGACTTGGTCTGCAGCAGAGGGAACAAGATTGTTTGCCAATTAACTGCATTCCGTGGTTTGTGAGAGAGCATATTTTTGGTTTGACTGGGACTAGAAGTAGTATATGGGGTTGAAGTGACCTCATAGAGTCCTCCACAGTAGAAAATGACAGCTTTCATCTTAAGATGGTGTCCACCAGGGCCAGAAAGGACTAGGCAAATAAAACCATCCTGTGATAGAAGCAACTAGGCTGACATACCAGAACATCTCTTTAGTAAAGAAGAGCATTATCCAGGCCATCCTTATCAAGTACTTACCACACTCTGCAGCCCTAGCCACCATATCACACCATATCAACACTGCCAAAATAGTCAGCCTGATTCCACAGACTGACTTTTGAGAGCTTCTTCCTCACACTCAGGGAGGGGAGAAAGCTTCTCCACAGCCTAATCCACTAGGTATTATTGGAATCTGGGCAGATGAAATGAACAGTTAAGTGCTTTAACCAATAGCATGAGAGAAGTAAACTATCTTACTAGCACTCCACAAGGCTTTGACATCCTTGTCTCTGGGCTAGACATCACAGGAAAAGTCAGCCTAAGGATGCCTGGACAAGAGAGCATCTGCTTTTCTTGAAGTTGCCTGTGAAAGTAGAGGTTAGATCTCTCCAGGCTGTATTATAAAGCAACTATGAAAACTAGTTCCAAAGGTGCTGACTAAAAGCTCCTTCTCCTTCCTCAGGTACTCATTATGATGTAGCTGGTAAAAGGAATGGGGTCCATGCACCACTGCATACAGATTTCCTGAAAAAGGGGGGTCATGTGTTGGGGGGGGGATGTAGGATAGAGAAAAGTCATTACCTTTTGCCATCTCAGAGATGCTATTGTCCAAGTTCTCAAACTACTCATAAGAACCTGAGTGGGAGAGAGTCTCCCTCCTCCCCACCAGATAAAGTTGGAACAACATCTCACATGGTCAGCATGTGTGATGACTGGCAGTGGGTGGATGCTGGGCATCAGGTGTAAAAGATCAGCACTTGGAAATGTGCTCACCATCAATGGCATCATAGTTTAAGTCTGCACCAAGCTTGGTGCTGGTATTAGAACATGTTTTCTAAGAGTGCTACCTTACACCTGTGAGAACAACTCTGTCCAGAATTCAAACATTTGACTATAGTTGAAGGTACTGTCCATAAGCCTTGTTGTGGGAATACCAAGTGAACCCACCTCTACTTGGACTATTGGATGTTTTTGTGCTCAGGGACATGCCTAGGAAAAGAGTCCTTGACCAAAAGTATCACCAATCTCCAGTCAATAACCTTAAAGGGCTACTCTCCAGGATCAGGCCTGTCTTAAGCATGCTCCAGCAACTGAACAGGAAGATGGCTAGTGCCAGCACTCTGACATAAACCCCACAAGATGGGGGCCATATTTGTATCGCCTCCAGGTTTCCCTTCATCTTCTAAAATGGAAGATGTGGGAGAGCTCCAGCCCTCGGTATTTTAGGAAGAGTTCATCACACATGAGTAATAGAAGGCCATTTCTGAAAGTGATTTACTTCTAAGAATGCTCGGGCAAGCAAGCTCTATCTTCCATTTCTCTGTCCTACTAACAATCCTCCTGCAGAGAACTGAGCCTATGAATATGGGCAGGGATGAGCTTTGTTTTACTTGACTAAATAGTCTGATGTTATGTAGTCCAATCTCGCCTACATTCTTAACCATGGGTTCAGAGCCGGATGTCGGCTCCAACTCGGCCATACTTTTTTAGCTCAAAGTCTTTCTATTGGCTGGGCTAAGATGGTATCCCATGCTGCACTGCTCTCTATCCCAGATCTTGTTTGCAGCTCGTGTAGCTCAGATGTGGTCTCACTCTTGGCTGTGGCTAAGTACCCTTTTTCTTCTTATATCAGAAGTTTTTTGCAAAAAAAAGCTATTTTAATAGCTCAAAAAATATAACATAATCCACTGGGTGAACGCTCCGTTGCTCATGTAAAATAGAATAAAATATAACAAGTAGAAGAACAACAGTGAAGCGACCAAGGCAACAAAAGTTACTGAATCCTTTACCATAAAAATGTTTTATTGTTGACATCAGAATAAAGGTAAGCGCTTTCGCATACAAGCTTCCTCAGACCATAAAACAAATACACACAACTCATTCTATATATACAAATTCAAATTCACATCATCCAATAATAAGACGACATCAATTAAAACAAAAATATCTTAAAACCATAGCACCTTTGAAAAAAAACATAATACCCTCAGAGGACTCATAATATTATAAGAACACATGGGTTAAAAATCTCTACTACTAAGCAAAATATAGGATGTTACATAAAATATTGTACAACATTCTGTGACTATTTATGAATCCTACGTTTTTTCAATAAAGGCTTCAATGAAGCCCGTTCAATGAGTCCACTGCCCCTGTCAGCTCTCAAGATAATCATCCAATCGGTCTCCCTGTATTCAGTATGATTACGAATATCACCTGCTCTAATCGTGGGTGTAATATTCTCAATAACCCTAAAAATAAAGGAATGCATCTCACCAAACTCTACAACATGTTTTGATAGGGCATTGTGTTCAGACCATGTTCTAATACTGTACATATGCTCCCTCATTCTATCACATAAGGACCTATTCGTCTTCCCAACATAAAATGACTTACAAAAAATACATTCGGCTAAATACACTACATTTGAGGTCCTACAATTAGCATCAGTGTGAAAAATGAATTCTCTATGTAAATCAGGATGATAAAAACAAGTAGAGGTATTAATTAAATGACAAAAATTACAACTACCACATGGCAGAGTAACACCTGCTTCAAGGAAATTCACTTTTGGAACCCTCTCATGGCACAATAACCTCTTTAGATTCTTCCTATTTTTATAAAGAAATAAAGGTCTCTCACCAACTATCCCAGCAATAATTGGATCCACCTGCAAGATAGACCAATGCTGTTTAAAAATTTCAGTTAATAGTCTATTATCCTGTGTATAAAACAAGGGAATATTCACAAGTCCTCTCTCATTGGGGGGATTCTTAAGTACATCCACTGTCACCTCAACATGAGGTCCATAGTAAGGAGCTGCAGTACCTTTTCTAAGGGAATCCAAATCAGACAACCTCTTAGAAATCTCCTCCTTTTCATAACCCCTCTCCAGTAGCCTCTGTTCCAAGGTCTTGATCTCAGCCTCACAGCCCTCTGGTGTGGGATCCAACCTGGACACTCTGACACCCTGCCCTCGCATTAAATTCCAAAAAATATAATTCGGGTGCATGCTTGACCTACTCAATAGAGTATTCCTATAGCAGGTCTTATGAAAAATACCAGTGTTAATAATAGGGCCATCTAGCTTCTCTATAAATAAATCCAAAAATTCAATATGTGTACAGGAAAAATTCATAGTAAATCTCAGGCACTCACTTAACCCATTCATAACATCAAAAAAATGATAACATTCGGTTATGTTCCGTTCCAAAAAAGGAACAAATCGTCGACAAACCGATGATAAAACAACACATTGGTCCAAAATTCTTCCAAATTAAACAATATAGAATTCTCCCAATACGCAAGAAACATATTGGCGTAGCTATTGTCACAAGAAGTGCCCATAGCTACGCCATGCTTCTGAACATATACCTCTCCATTAAATGTAAAGAGATTATTCTCTAAAATAATTTCCAAAAGATAACAAATCAATTCAATTTGAGTAGCCTGATATTCACTATTGGCTTCAAGATATTTATGTACATAACTTAAATCCAAATCATTGGGAATCACCGTAAAAAGGGACTGAACGTTCATAGTGACAAAAAATAGACCTTCAAGGTCATATAGTCCTTGTACACCTTGTACACATTCATAAAGATCTAAAATAAATTGTTTGGAATCTCTCAGGACAACCCTATTCATATTAATAATGGGTCTAAGGTGTTTCTCCACATAAATTGATAAGGTCTCTGTGACTCACCCCGCATCTGAAACGATGGGTCTCATGGGTGGGTCATACATATGTTTATGAAACTTGGGAAGCCCTTGTACTACTGGTAACAGAGGGTCTGAAACCTTGAGATAATTGAAAGTATCCTCCGATATAAGATTCCCCCTGAAGACATCCAGAAGGGCATTCTGAACAGTTAATACAATCTTATGAACCTCATCAACTGTAATTTTACTATAATAATTAACATCACTTAACATGACTTTCATAGACTGAACATAATGTGTACTGTTCATTATAACAACTAAACCTCCTTTATCAGCTGGCCTTATAGTAATATCCATATTATTCTCTAAACTCCTCAGCGCATTCCTTTCATTAAAAGTTAAATTGTATTTCATTCTACCTCTAAAAGTACCTTTACTATCATCATAGAATTTATAAATATCATCTTCTGTCAATTTCATATATGCTTCAACTAAAGGATGATTTATAGGAGTATACATACTAAGTTTTTTAAAACAAGGACAACTAATATTAGTATTCTGACCACTATCATCTCTTGTGGAATCACCAAAGTGAAACTGCAGAATAATATTCCTACAAAAGACCTTTAAATCCAGAATAGTATCAGAAAATCTACTTCTGCATGATGGAATAAAACTCAACCCCTTACATAGAACAGCTCTCTCAGGTGGTGTTAAAACATATGATGAAATATTCAGGACTAATGACCTGTCGCTTTCCCCCAAATCTTTTTTAGGGTTTGGTTGTGATTGTATTCCCCTGAAAACTTCCACTTCTGACATCCTCTGCTCATGGACTTTGTCTGCCTCCCAATCCTGTCTACCCTGATGGGTAGGGGAAAAGGGAGGTCGCCCAGGGAACCATTAACTAATTTACCTTTATCTATATCAGAATTGCTCACAGTACACTTATCTTTAGGTCTGACGACCATCTCTGTGTTATTACAGCTGGACTTATTGTTAATACATTTGGATAGAGATTCTGCCTCGTTGAATCCAAAGAGGCAGGCATATCATTAGTAGCAGGCATTGCATCAATCAATTCAACATTAGTACATTCAGCCAAGCATCTCTTAGTTGCAATGTTATCAACATCATCATCAATTGAAACTATAGCGTTAATATCACCAGGTGCGTCCATAGTTTTATTAACCCTGTCAACAGACGACAGGCTATCAGCGCTCTTCGTAACCAACTTGGAAATCAATGGAGTCTCACTAACAGCTGATGTGCTTCCACCAACTGTGTGAATATTCCGATTCATATTTCTGTCATTAATCTGTCCTGCACGAGGCCATAATTTCCTTGAAGCAGGCATTACTCTGCCATGTGGTAGTTGTAATTTTTGACATTGAATTAATACCTCTACTTGTTTTTATCATCCTGATTTACATAGAGAATTTATTTTTCACACTGATGCAAATTGTAGGACCTCAAATGTAGTGTATTTAGCTGAATGTATTTTCTGTAAGTCATTTTATGTTGGGAAGATGAATAGGTCCTTATGTGATAGAATGAGGGAGCATATGTACAGTATTAGAACATGGTCTGAACACAATGCCCAATCAAAACATGTTGTAGAGTTTGGTGAGATGCATTCCTTTATTTTTAGGGTTATTGAGAATATTACACCCACGATTAGAGCAGGTGATATTCGTAATTATACTGAATACAGGGAGACCAATTGGATGATTATCTTGAGAGCTGACAGGGGCAGTGGACGCAATGAAGGGCTTCATTGAAGCCTTTATTGAAAAAACATAGGATTCGTAAATAGTCACAGAATGTTGTACAATATTTTATGTAACATCCTATATTTTGCTTAGTAGTAGAGATTTTTAACCCATGTGTTCTTATAATATTATGAATCCTCTGAGGGCATTATGTTCTTTTTCAAAGGTGCTATGGTTTTAAGATATTTTTGTTTTAATTGATGTTGTCTTATTATTGGATGATGTGAATTTAAATTTGTATACATAGAATGAGTTGTGTGTATTTGTTTTATGGTCTGAGGAAGCTTGTATGCGAAAGCGCTTACCTTTATTCTGATGTCAATAATAAAATGTTTTTATGGTAAAGGATTCAGTAACTTTTGTTGCCTTGGTCGCTCCACTGTTGTTCTTCTACTTGTTATATTTTAATAGCTATAGTGTGTGTTCTTGTCTGTATTGTGGAAAAGTTGTGTTTTTTCTTGATTGCATATTCTGTGGTATCCCACTAGCTGCTTCCAACGGGCTAGGCCCGTTTCAGTTAGAGGATCTAGTCTGTCCCCTTGCTTTCCTTGTGTACTAAAGTTTTCCCATGGACTAAAACCATTTAAATTAGAGGAATTAGTCCTCCCCCCTTGTATTTGTGTCTGAGGATCGTTTGAGTTAGAGATCTTTGTGGTGTTCTGTCTGTTGTTGGGCTTGTTCCCATGCTTGTGACTTTTTTGACCATTGGTCTATTTTTTTCAGTTAGTTACTTGTTGTTGGTTAACTATGTCCAAAGATACCAAGGAGCATAAGCCCTCAAGCTTCAAGAAGTGCTCCAAGTGCAGTTATAAAATGTCTATTACGGATGGACGCTCAGTTTGTGTGTACTGTCTGGGAGCGATTCATCTCCAGGAATCATGCAGTTTCTGTGATGCCTTTAGTCCACATGTTCTTCAGGAAAGGAAGAACAAATTGATTTTGAAGGGACTTCTGAAACCCTCCTTCAAGTAGGGTCTGGAGAGTGCTTCCAGCTCTAAGGCTAAATCTTCAAAAGCAAAAAAGTGACCTCTGGTTCCATCAGTCTCCTTGGAGCCACCGGAGAAAATAGCAAAGTCTTCATCGACATCCTCGGCTCCATTGTCCTCGGGGCCGCAGGAAGTGTCAGTGGTTATGGAACCTGCTTCGGCTCCAATTTTCTTGGAGCCTGTTCAGAGCCGGTCACCTAGCATTAGGCCACTATCCCCTCCTTGCAGGTCCCCTTCAAAGAGGAGGTCTTGATCTCCTTCCCTATCCTCCAAATCTTCCAGGACTTTGTCTGAGGTGGACATCAATAGAGTGATGCAGAGACTTCTTCAGTCACCGGTACTGGCAAAATTGTTCTTGGCTCCGATCCAGTCGGCTCCGGAGCTGGTCCCTCAACCTGCATCAATACTTCCTCTTCCGAGCACATATCAGCTTTCGGAGCCAGAGTGCCCGGCTCCGTGTGATGTCCCTAGGTTGGTTCCGACAGCCCCTCCTGGCTTATCGGTTCCAACGTCAGCTCCGACCCCGTCAGTGCCATCCACGGGGTTCAGAACTCAGGATTCTTTGGTCAGACCCAAGGGAGAGGCTTCAGAACACCTCTCGGCTCCTAGTCTCCCTCTCAGTGCTTCAGTGCGGTGAAGCCTGACTCCTGTCTCAGCTTCGGAGGCTGGTCGTTCTTTGGATCTGGGAGGATCAGCCTTCGAGGCCATGTGGAGCGTGCTGGCCAGATCGTCAGCGACATCATATGGGTCAGTCATTCTGTCCCCTACAACACCGGTGCAGGTCTCTGATCGCCATTTATCTCTGGACAGCAGCACCCCAAGGCCTCAGGGTACCCCCACGAGTGGTCCCCATATTTCTGAGGGTCCCTCAGAGTTTTTGCCTGAGGAGCCACCCAGAAAGAAAACATGTAAGAGGAAACACATAGATTCCCAGGATGAGTCTCTCACATCAGACACTGACCTCAAGGAATCGGGGGGGTCCCCCTCAGTCATCCTCTGAGGATGTTTCTTTCTCTGACATCCTAGAGATTTTGAAGCAAAGAGGTGACTGGCTATCCAAAGCCCCCTCCGAGGAGGAACCGGTCTTCCTGAAGGCCTTTGGTACTCAGCCCTCTGCCTCCTGGGTATCTCCACCCTTTGATGAGCTTCTGGATTTGGTTTGTCGAAGGGTGTGGGAAACCCCTGACTCTGTGGAACCAGTCCCTAGGAGACCCAATAAATTCTTGTCTGCTCCTCCTGATAAGGAATTTCTGTCCAAGGGAGTCCCTGTGGATGCCATGGTGGTGGCAGCTGCCACCCAGAAGGAATTAGCTGAGACTTCTTCCACCGTCCATCCCCCTAACAAGGAGTCTAGGACTATGGACCAGTACGGGAAGCGTACATTTTCTTCAGTGAACTTTACCTTACGGTCACTGAATCACACTTTACATGGCTCCAGAGAGATCTCCTCAAGGAGCTTGGAGATACTCTCACAGGTAACATTTCTGAGGCGGTGGCCCAGAAGGTCAATGCTCAGATGTCTACCCTCAGTTCTATTGCAAACTCCTCCATGAAGCTAATCTCCTACACAGCCGAGGGAGCGAGTAGGGCAGTAAGTTCAGGAGTTGCTCTTAGGAGGCAGGCCTGGATGTGCCTTTGTCATTTCGCGGAGGCCTTCAAGTCTTCATTCATCGACACCCCATTTGATGGTTCCTCTTTGTTCAGAACCAAGGTGAAAGACACTCTCACTAGGTGCGAGCAGGAGGGAAAAACTCTGTGTGCTGTAGGAGTCCATTTTTCCCCTTCCCTCTAGGCCTTATCCCAAGGCCCAGAGGGGTGGAAAAATGTGGTTCAAAAAATCACAGAGGTTTTTTCCCAGTGCACAAGGTGAACCCCCCTACAGAGGCAGGGGAGGGGGTGGTTATTCAAAGAGACACCGCCCTAGGAGCAGAGAAGGCCCTCGCAACTTGGGAGATCGCGATTTTTTTTGTGGTTCTCCCTACTGCCGCTCCTGATGAGAGGCTCGACTGTGCATTTCCGGACCCAGTCGGGGGTCGATTCTCATTATAACCAGAGGCCTGGCAAGATATCACCCAGGACCAATGGGTTCTATGAATAATTTCCGGAAGATATGTCATTCCCTTCTCATCAAATACCCCTCCAATCAAGAAAATCCCGGATGTTCCACCCAGTCAAAGGGATTACGCAGCTTCAGAAGTTTCAAAGCTGCTAGAAAAAGGAGCCATCCAACATGTCCCCTCAGACCAGATCGGATTAGGGACTTACTCCAGATTCTTTTTGGTGCTGAAAAGGACAGGGGATCTGAGACCCATTTTGGATCTCAGCCAATTGAACACCCATGTGCAAAAGTCCAAGTTCCAAATGGTTACATTGCAGTCTATTCTCCCATTGTTGGGAAAAGAAGTGTGGATGTGCTCCATCGACCTCAAGGATGCTTACTACCACATAAAGATGGACAGGGCATCCAGAAGTCACCTACGCTTCTGGCTGGGAGCCAGTCACTTTCAGTTTTGAGCCCTGCCCTTTGGTCTCACCACAGCCCCCAGGGTGTTTACCAAATGCATGGCAGTGGTGACTGCTCACTTGAGACGTCACGGATTCCAAGTGTTTCCGTATCTGGATGACTAGCTCCTTACTGCCACCACCAGGCATCTACTACTTCAGACCAGGGTTGCTACTATCAACCTATGTCAACAGTTGGGCATCACATTGAACTGGGAAAAATCTGCCTTGTTGCCCTCACAGCATGTCACTTTTATAGGCGCCGAATTAGACACCGTCCTCATGTGGGCGTTTCTACCACAGGAAAGAATCAGAGTTCTACAACATGTTTACGCCTTACTCCCTCTGAGAAGAGTGAAGGCAAGATGGGTCCTCCAATTGTTGGGGACAACGGCTGCTATGATTATGTTAGTCCCTCTGGCAAGGCTACATATGAGGCTCCTTCAGTGGCTACTCTTCGCCCAGTGGTCTCTTCAGTGTCTTCCACTTTCTCACCCTATTCTACTCACAGACAGGTGCAAACAGGATCTCAGTTGGTGGCTTTGCACTGACAACCTCAATGCAGGAAAGCCCTTCGTTCCTGCGCCCCCGGTTGTCACGGTGACCACTGATGCCTCCCAGATGGGGTGGGGAGGCATTATCTAGGCAGGACAGTCCAAGGCACGTGGCAAGAGCACGAGATGCATTTGTCTATCAATGTCCTGGAGATGAGAGCTGTGCTACTAGCGTTGCAAGCACTTCAGAGTTTTCTTCATCTCGGGACTATTGCAATCCACTCAGACAATATGTTAGTGGTGTGGTATCTGAACAAGCAGGGAGGACCAAGCCTTATCCCCTTTGCAGAGTGGCCATGCAAGTGTGGCAGTGGTTAGTGTCTTCCCAACATTTTCTGGTGGCAACACACATTCTGGGGAAGTCCAATGTGATCGCAGACAGGCTAAGCAGAGCTATTCTGATGCCTTACGAGTGGTCTCTGAACTGTCAAGTTGCGGAGCAGATCTTCTGCAGGTGGGATCAGCCTTGCTGTGACCTTTTTGCCAGCCCTCTCAATGCCAAATGCAGCAGCTACTTCACACTGATCCCCCCTCAGGGGGAGTCACCCAGGGACGCTCTAGTCCACGATTGGCCCTCCGGTCTACTATATGCCTTCCCTCCAGTTCTCTTGCTGTCAAAGGTTATTCAGAAAGCGCAATCCTTGGGAAGCAAAATGATTCTGATTGGCCCACACTGGCCTCATCAAATTTGGTTCCCCTTTCTCCATCCCTATCTCATGAATGCTCCTTGGATTCTGGACCCACAACCAGACTTACTGATGCACATGTCAGGGCAGCTCCATCTCTCTCTCTTCGGACCCTCCAGTTGACAGCCTGGCTACTCCACTTCCATCATTAGTTAGGCTTCATCAATTTTCGCCGTAGGTGGTTCATATTTTATGTTCCTCTCATAAGCCCTCAACCAGGAAGATTTATTACAGCAAATGGAAGAGGTTTTCAATCTGGGCGCATGCCAAAAAGATTGACCCTTACACAGCTCCAATTTTGTCTGTATTGAAGTTCTTGTCTATGCTCTTTAACCAGGGTTCAGCGGCCACAACCATTAAAGTCCAATTGGCGGCGATTTCTACTTTTCATGTCACAGACGAACCTAGTCTGATGGCACATAGACTTTGTAAGGCTTTCCTGAAGGGCACTTTGTTACTTCGTCCCCTGGTATCGGAACCTGTTATGCCTTGGGACTTAAACTTTGTTCTACAGGGTCTTACTTCTCCCCCCTTTTGAGCCTGCAGCCACTTGCGATTTAAAATTCTTAACTTGGAAGACTGTCTTTTTGGTAGCCATCATGTCAGCCAGACACGTTTCGGAGCTTCAAGTTTTATCAATCAAACCCCCTTATTTGATTTTTCATAAGGACAGGGTTTCTCTCAGACCGAACCCCTCTTTTCTTCCCAAAGTAGTGTCAGTCAGTAACCTTAACTAATCTATTGAATTGCCAGTGTTTTTTCCTCAGTTCTCAAACAAGGCAGAATTCAAATGTCATTAATTGGATGTGCACAGACAATTACGTTTTTATTTGCACAGAACGAAAGACCTCAGAAAATCTGATCAGTTGTTTGTTTCATTTTCAGAAAACAGAATTAGGTCTCCTGTTTCCAAAGTCACATTGTCCAGGTGGATTTCCAGTTATATTTCTTTCATTTATACCTCAGGGGGAAAAGATTTACTGTTCCGGGTGAAGGCTCACTCTACTCGATCTGTATCTACATCTAAGCTTTTCAGGCCAGATTGTCTATGAATGATATTTGTGCTGCGGCTACTTGGGCATCTCCTCACACCTTTGTTACTCATTACAAGTTGGATGTGGTATCTAGGGGCAGGTCTTCCTTTGGTTCCACAGTACTCAGGAGTATTTTCCACTGAGCCTCCCAGGATTTAGGTGCTGGGGACGCTGTCCCACGAGTAAGAATGTAGGCGAGATTGGACTACATAACAGCAAGAAGTTATGTACTCACCATAACGTTCGATGTATGTAGTCCATCTCGCCTCACATTCTTACTTACCCCCCCTCCTTCTCCCATCCTGGAGGATCTGGAGGTTAGGTCTGGTTTCAGAGCTCCCTTCATTCTTGGTTTGTTTTTCCTTTCCTTAGGTGTTGTTATGTGTGGAGAATGAGTGCTGGTGCTCGCAGCAAACTAGATCTGGGGATAGAGAGCAGTGCAGCATGGGATACCATCTTAGCCCAGCCAACAGAAAGACTTTGAGCTAAAAAAGTATGTCCAAGTCGGAGTCGACATTTGGCTCTGAACCTACGGGTAAGAATGTGAGGCGAGATGGACTACATACATCGAACGTTATGGTGAGTACATAACTTCTTGTTCTGTAACAGTGGTAGCCTCTGTGATATATATCCATCTCTTCACACCATTCTGTTTAGACACCTGGACAGAGAATTTCTGAAGCCATCTGACTTGCTGATGTTCAGTAGGTAGACGGTGACCTCTAGACTTCATATCATTCAGAAAATGCATACTAATGCAAAACCTGTTATTCTAGCAACTAAGCATATAAGAAAAATGCTATACTTAAAATCTGTCCCTGATTCTGGACCTTTGACCTTTTTCCTGACCCATTACATTTTTGGTTTTATCCCTTGAGCTATGAGGTTTTGAGGTTAAAATAAGAACTGTGAGCAAAGGCTGTCTACCACTTTCAAGCTCAATGTGCTGCATTTTTTCATTTGTTCAAGTGCAACAAAAACTGGGCAACTTGAAAAATAACAATAATAATATTTTTATTTATTTTTATTTTATGTATTTTACATTTGTTGACTGGGAAAGTCCGACTAGGTATATGCCCATTTTCAGCGGAGGCCCGGGGAGAAAAGCTCCATGTATTCAGACATATGAGAGTTATATAATATAAGAGTACAATCTAGCATATCAGATGAATAAAGAAACAGTATAATTATAGTAAAGACACAGTTCAACAGGAGAAATGACCTATATGTCAGAGTATAATATCACAAGGAAGGCTCCATATATTCAGACAAGCAAAATTTCACATAATATAACAGTATAATCTAGCATTTCAGAGGAAAAAAAACAGTGTATTTATAGCAAGGACACAGTCTGACAGGTAATGACATATGTCAGAGTATAATAGCAATATAAGGTGCAAGACATTTGCCTAGTAGTATTAATTTCTCACATAGAGAAAAGAGTAAATATTGTACTGCAATCATCTGCTAGTTAAAGGATATGAAATAGTAATGAAATACTGATAACCTGTTGACAGCCAATAGTAGAGCTGGCAGCTAATTAGTGGTACAGGAGAAGGGGGTTAGTTGGGGTATGGACAAGGACTTAGCCAGTGAGATTTTAGGTGTGCTTTAAGAGCATTTTTGAAGAGACTTCTGGAAGGGAGGGTAATTATGACAGTGGGAAGTGAGTTCCAGATTTTGGATATGGAGTATGAGAATAGCGCTTCCCCTGCAGAGTTGTTGGCTTTGGTGACTTGGAGTAGATTTTTCTTGCAGGAGTGAAGGAGTCTGGAGGATTGGTAGGGTTGGAGAAGTGTATGAAGTGAGGGAATTTTAAGAGGGTGGTTTACAACTTTATGAGCAAAGGTAAGTTGGGTTAGGTGTAGGAGTTGAGGGAGCTCAAGCCAGTCTAGGTTTCTAAGGGAGACACAGTGGTTACTGCGGTGGGAGTCCCCTGATACAAATTTTGCAATTTTATTGTAGCAGGCTTCAAGTTTCTTTAGGTCTGATTGTCGAAGATTTGTGAGTATGGGTGATGCATAGAGTTGAGCTGAAATTAGTTGGGAAGTTCCGGTAGAGATTCTGGCTGGTTTGGTTAGGTATTGTTGGTTTCTATACAAGGCACCCATTTTTTTGTGGACTTTTTTTATTGTGAGTGATATGTGAGTGTCAAATTTGAGCTTGTTGTCAATCTGTACACCAAGTAGATTAGTGTGGGCTGTTGGTGAGATGGAAGTGTTGTCTTTGGCAAGTATGTTGAAATGGGGTATGTTCGGGGTAGATTTTTTGGGTTGAAGATGAGGAGTTTGGTCTTATTTGGGTTAAAGAGGAGTTGAGCATTTAATAGCCAACTTTCAACAGAAGAGAAAGATGCTTGAGTGATCTGTTGTAGTTCTGTTAGAGTTGGAGCTGTGCAGATGAGAGTGGAGTCATCTGCATACTGTATGAGGGAGGCATGTTTGGTGGCAGTGTGCAGGTCATTGGTAAAAATAGAGAAAAGCAAGGGGCCAAGGATGGAGCCTTAGGGAACCCTGAGAGTAACGGAGACAAGGGGACAGATCACTGTGCCAGACAACTGACTGCTGGCGGCCGTGTAAATAGCTGTGGAACCAATTGATGGCAGGTATGGAAAAGGAAAGGTTGGAGAGTGCAGAAAGTAGAAGATCATGTGATACAATATCAAAAGCCTTCGATAGGTCAAGAAATACAGCAGAGGAGAAAAGGCCATCTAACTAAAGGCTTAAAGTCAGGCAAGAAGCTCTAATAACTTTTTATAAGCAGAATAAAAATCACACAGTATTTTTTATTGTGCTGTTAAAAAGATTAATGTTTCTTGCATGACTAAAAATTAACAAGACATTTGTGGGTTCTGTTCAAGCAGCTTTATTAAACACAAACACATCAGAAATGAGACTTTGTAACTTAAATGTAAATAAACTTATAAACAGACTGACTACTGCACTCATACATGTTAACACTCTGGCTGTTCTCTCAAAATGGCACTGCTGCCAGCACATGCTCACTATTTATACGCACGTGCTACATCTGGAAATGCTTCTTAAAGGTACATACACACACTCTGATCTACATCCTCCCTCTTTGATAAATGATTCATATACGAAATGACAGTATTCAATTACATACAATTTACAGAAATGATCTTTTGACATGCATTTACACAGAACTAGTTATTTGACATGCAATCATACAAAATTAGACACATATGAAACAATTATGATCAAGTTGCTGTGTATTTTACACTAGGTCTGGCAATACACCCTGATCGTGTAACATAAAAGTCAGAACTACACCTAGCAACTGGGACTGTCTTCAAGGACTGTTCAACTTTGGGGACATCTGGGACATCATCAGTAATGGAAATTGACTAAGTAGGATCTCGGCTCGGTACATATACCTCTCACTTGACCAATTCTATCAAAACCTTTCGCTATTTGGATCCTCACTGTCTCTCCTTCTTTTAACAGACAAAGAAATCTGTTCATTTTATCATAGCTGGACTTCTGAGAAAAACACTTTTAAAAAAGTTGTGCTTTGATTGCTCTGCTGTTTTTAGCATTAGGCACCAAGAAACTAGAACTGATAGGCAAGGTTGTTCTGGTTTGCCTAAATAAAAGTCTCTGAGTAGACAAGCCAAGTAGATTGTCATGGGGTATATTTCTGAGATTAAGCAAATTCAAAAAGATCATAGGGATCATAGGAAGTTACTAGGCTATTGGCCCTGAGGCCCTTACAAGGCTAGCCAGGAATTTAGCTCATTTTCCAAGTCAGCACCCTATGCCACTGTCAAGCAGGGACACAGGTGGAATCTCAGGGGTGTATTTTCTGTTCCTCATCCAGTTATCCAGGTTGCACTTAAAAGGTTTAATGAGGTACTCTGTTTTATGTGGGGAGGGAATCTATTCCACAAAATGGGGAGTCTCTGGGACACAAATGAGTCCCGCTAACAAGTCCTATTGATGTCACATACCAGGTTGAGTCACGCGTGCAGGTTACTCGAGTGGAGCTTGACTTGCAGATATGCATCAGTCCCATCAGGGAGGGGTCTGAATTGGTACTGGTATTGTCACACTTTGACCTTTCTAGTAATTGCTTTGCATGCTGTACTGCACGTTCAGCAAAGCCGTTTGAGTGAGGATATTCAGAACTGCTAGTAACATGGATAAAGTCCCACTCTTTAGCAAATCTCTGAAACAATTGACTGGTAAACTGAGAACCATTGTCCAAAATAACTTTGTGTGGACTACCATGGACTGAGAAATGATGTTTTGTCTTAGTAATAACAGCACTGGAAGTTAGGTTAAGTAGCAAATCAATCTCAAACCAGTTCGAACAAGAGTCTACCAACACTGAGTAATGTTAACTGTTCCACTCATTTTGTCAGCTCTAGTATACTGTTGACAAAGGTAGTTCAGGAATTTGGCTTAGCTGAAGTGGCTGTTTTTGCAAATGTGGCTTAGTACTGTTGCACACTGAACAAGAATAAAGCACTTTATCAATGTATTTTGCTAGAGAAGGCCAGTTTAGTAGTCCTCTCACCCTTCTTTTGGAAGAATCAGAACCTGGGTTGCCACAATACAAAATATGATTGTACTCACATCGTAAGGAAGTAGGAACAATAACGTTTGGACCTTAGAAAATAATACCATCTTCCATCGGCATCTCATCTCTCTACGGAAAGTAAGGCTGCACTTTTAGCGGTACACTGGATTGCTTTGACGGCCATCCTACATTGATGAAGTGGTTGAGCTTTTGCAAAACTGGATCAGTCTTTGTATGATCTTTCAGCTCATCAAGTCTAATGGTAGAAAAATTATGCACTTCTATGATATCAAAGTCAAAACTCTCTGCATCAAGCTATTCCATAGTATTTCTGGGTGATCTGGATAAAGTATCAGCCAGATAAAGAAGTTTACCTTTTGTATACACAATTTTGAAATTGTACTTTTTAAATTTGAGCATCATTCTTTGTACTCTTGCTGGAGTGGAATGCATAGGCTTCTTTAAAATAGTAACTAGAGGTTGATGGTCAGTTTCTATCTGGATTGCTCAGCCATAAATATAATCATGGAACTTCAAACATGCAAACACAACTGCCAAAAGTTCTTTCTCAATTTGAGCAGACTGCATCTCAGTTTGGGTAAGAGTTCTAGATGCATAGGCAACAGGTCTGCCCTCTTGAAGAATAACTGCACCAAGACTGAACTTTGAAGCATCACAGGAAAGAACTACTGGTTTGTAGATATCATAGTATGTTAATGTAGGCGGGTTAGCAATTTGCTGTTTGAGATTATCAAAAGCTTCTTGGTGTTGTTCTAACCATGACCATGCAGCATTTTTGCATGTCAGCTCTCTTAAAGGTGCTGATAATTCACTAAAGTCAGGGATAAATTTGCCCAAATAGTTAACCATACCAAGAAAACGCTGTAAAGCTTGGACATTGTCTGGAGCTGGCATCTCAGAGAATGGCTACTTGTTTAGAAGGATCTGGTCATAAGCCTGTACTGGTAAATAAATGACCTACATAAGTAACTTCTGGTAGTCTGAATTTCCACTTCAGAGGATTAAGCTTCACTTCACATGCTCTGTCCAGAATTTTCTTGAGGTTTCTGTCATGCTCCAACTAGTAAATTATCAACTATTATTGCACACAGGTAGCCTGAAACAAAATTTGTTCCATTGTACACTGAAAGACTTAACTGGAAGAATTTAGTCCAAAAGACATCCTGTGGAATCTGTAGCTACCAAATGGTGTACTGAATGTAGTCAGTAGTGAAGATTTGCGATCAAGCATTACTTGCCAAAATTAACTCTTTGCATCTAACACAGAAAAAACAGTGGCATTTGGCATGAGGGCTGCAATCTCTTCAACTGTACACATAGAATGATGAGGTCTTTTTAATGCCTTGTTCAAGTCTCTTGGGTCAGTGCATATTCTGATTTCATTTGAATTTTATATATGAGCAGCTACCATGGAAGATACCCACTCAGTTGGTTCTGTGACTGGACAAATCACACCTTGCTGCACCATTTTGTCTGACTGGACCCTGACTTTGTCCTGCATAGCTATTGGAACTCTCCTTGCTGGTCTGACCACTGGACTGACCTCTGGGTATAACTTCATGGAGTACACAACTGAAAGTTTGCCTAGTTTGTCATCAAACACATCAGCATACTCTGAGAAAATAGTGTCAGTAAAGCTGGAACTGGGACACGTGCTTACATGATGTACTTCTTTGGTAAAAGAAAGTAGTTTCATTGTCAAACTGTTGCTGAGACCTAGTAATGACTGCACAGGTCTTTGGACTACATGAAATTGTAAGCTGTAACTGTTCCCAGCCAAACATGATAGCACTACTGAGCCTTCAGTTTGAATCTCTTCACCTCCGTAAGCAACAAACTTCACACAGTTAGTGAAATTAAGTTGCTCACCAGCCCTCACTTTAGCAAATATTTCTGCTGACATTGCATTACACTTTGAATCAGTGTCTACTTTGAGCTCTGTGGGTTTAACATTGATCAGAATAGTACAAAACACTTCATTCTTTGCCAATAAATCTACTGCATTAACCTTTTCACTGACCACTGATACACTATCTATATAGAAAGTAGGGTTGCAGCTTTCTACATGATCAACCTGCTTTTTTGAGTGACCTTTCTTAATAACTGAATGATGCTTGCTTGATTTACAAAACTTTTGGAAATGTTTCCATTTTTTACACTTGTGACATTGCTGACCAAACGTTGAGAACTTGTCTCTTTTAGACTCATGGTTGGCTCCACAATTACGGCAGTTAACAATAAGACTTGACTTGGATTTTGCTGACTCACTCTTATACTGTACTCAGCATGCCCTTTTTACTGAGCTAGTCCTGGAACTTGCTAGAAAGCTATGGGGTCTCCCAGGGGAACCTGCAGGGGTTGCAACTGCCATGTGCATAAGCCTGCTTCTGCTTGACATGTGTTGCAAGATGTCTACGTTTGCTCTAGAGGATGTTGAAACCATGCTCTTATCACTTGTAAGCATACTTGTGTGCCTTTCTGTGAGCTCATAGATTTGACAAATCTCTATGGCTTTAATTAATGTTAAATCACTGTCTCTTTCTCACCGCAGCACTATTAACACCACACACAAGCCTGTCCTTTATTAACTCATCTTTCAAGTCACCAAATCTGCAGGTTTTAGCTTTATTTCTCAAGTCAGTGATATAAGCTGCAAAAGTTTCCCCTTGCTTTTGGTCTCTTATATAAAATAAGTGCCTCTCTCATGTGACGTTTGTCTGGAGTTTGCACATTTCTCTAAATTTACATTTCAAGCACTCAGGGTGTTCCCTTGATTCAGCTGGTACCACAATATGATGGTTTCCCCCTCTCCTGCATGTATTTCTGGTGCATTCACAAATGAACACCCCCTTTCAATAGTTTCTGACCCAGCTAAGTAAAGCAAAATAAATGTTCTTGTACATGCATCTTTGTCAGACAAAGCTGCTTGTATGAAAATATTGTATTTGTTCTTAAATACTCTCCAATTTTCTGCCATATTATGATCAAACACAAGTGCAAAATGCCTCTGCCATATCAACACACAGTAGTGAAGGTGCTTGAAATCATGTATGAACATACACACATAAATATATGCCAGAGCTTTATGTCAATACTTGTAATTATGCCCAATAGCACAACAAACTCTTTGAAATAACTGTACTTTGCTAAATAAGTCTCTGTAGCACAAGAACACTCTGAAACCACTGTACTTTGTGAAACCACTCCTTATCAGTGTAAGAAATACTTTGAAATAACTGCATTTTGTGAATAAACTGTGTATGGCAGAAGAAGCTCAGAGTAAGAAATGCTTCGAGATGAATGTACTTTGAAATAAACTATACACAGCACAAGATCCTTTCAAAAAGATTGTACTTTGCGAAATAGCTCTGCACAGTGTAAGAAACATTCTGAAATGGAGGCACTCTGCGAATAAATGCACACAGCACAAGAAACGTTTTTGAAAAGGCTGTAATTTGACTGCACTTTGCAATATAACTGTACTTTGCACACAGCAAACTCTTTTGAAATAATAGCACCGTAATAAAGCACACACTCTGCAAACACTTTGCACACTCTGAGATGCTGCGAACAATGGCTTCCGTCAAATGCAAAATAGTAGTATGTGCCCAAACACAGTCCCCTTGCTCTTTTAGGCTTAATTATGCCCTCTTATTGTACTTGTTATGCCCTTTTAATCTCTTATCATGCTCATTGTACTTTTCTTGTGTCTGTTTTGTTTTGGAAACCAAAAATAGTTATGAGCCCCATATGAATATTTTCTGCTAGTTTTATCAAATATTGTGGTTTTGAACATTTCATTTAATTAATAATGTGGTTTTGTTCCTTTCATTTGCTTAATAATACATTTTTGTGCTACTCATTTGATTAATAATGCGTTTTGTGCCTTATAAATGCGCCTTTTCATTTTCTTTAACAAATAAATGATTTCTGCAGTTTTCCTTACCTTTAGCTCATTTCTGGCCCTTTTCTGTTTGTCTGTGCTCCATTTCACTCAACCTGTTTAGTCTGATTTCACCTTTAACTCTGCACCTCATGGTTTGTAGAAGTAGCTCTGTTAATCCCACTTCTGACACCATGTCGCTCATCTGGTCAGGGTAAAACAGACAAACATTCCTGGGTTCTGCTCAAGCAGCTTTATTACACACAAACACATCAGAAATAAGACTTTGCAACTTAAACTTAAATAAACTTTTAAATAGACTGACTACTGCACTCATACATGTTAACATTCTGGCTGTTCTCTCAAAATGGCACTGCTGCCTGCACATGCTCAGTATTTATATGCATATGCTACATCTGGAAATACTTCTTAAAGATACACACACACACACACACACACTCTGATCTACAAAGACAACTTGCAGTAATGAAAAAAAATGGGAAAAAAAAGACTTAAGGCAAGGAATCACTATGGCTAGGCTTATAAATGCCCCAGGGCAGATAGCCTAGTACTATACTATAAAACTATGAAACTATGAATAAACTGTATTAACTTTTGAAAACACAGTAGCAGCAGAGTCAAAGTTACTCCAGTGTCTTGCCTGCATTAAGTCTTATGTTATCATCACCATCATCATCGTTATTTTTACTGTTGTGACTTCATAAATGACTGCCCAGAATGTACCTGGGTGGGCTGCTGCCACTTCAGTTGAGGTCCACAATCCATAGAACTGCAATGGCATGTTCAACAATATGACCGTTATTAATTAACAGTAAATGACAGTGAAAACCATAAACTATCAGAAGTTGGAATGAAACAATGAAGTGTCAGTTGTAAAATAATAAGCACTTTTGTTCCTTTATTGCCAAACATGGAACAAAAGAGCTTATTTTTTTACAAGTGACACTTTTTTGTTTCAGTCCAACTTTCAATAGTTTATAATAAATAACAGTGCAAAATATCAGAGCCAGATCAGAGTCAAATGGGGCCCTAGGCAAGGTAACAGATCAAGGTCCCCCAGAGCAGCCCCTCCTGCAGCAACCCCCTCCCTCCTCAACAGTAGCCCCCTCCCCAGTCAATCCAGTGCTCCATTACTTCACAGGTTCTCCCCAGTTACCATAAACACTCTTCAATCCTTTCAGTGTGCATGCTGTTTTCTTATTTACTTCTATAATGATTATAGATATTGAAATAAAATAGCACAAACACTCATAGCCATTTGCTAAACAAATACAGTCTCACAATGAAAACAGACATATCATAAGCAGTAAACTTCTCTGCCCTTGAAACTCACATTCATTGAAACAGCATGAAAACCCACATTCAAAGAAAATGCATCTGGCCAGTGGAGGATTACGTTTACCTTTAGACTGCTTTCAAACCATAGGCTCATTGCACTCATTTTTATGGCCACCTATACATGTCTTTTTTGATTCATCTTCCTGATTGTATTAAATTATGTTCCTTGTATAATACAGTACTACTTGTTAGAATGTCAAAGTAAACCACAGATCATGAACACGAAGTTCAAAAAACTTTTCTGCTTTAATCCACAGATTTAAAATACAGTAAAAAGTTGCTTTTAATCCACAGACTCAAAAATCAGTAAGCGCTTTCATCCAACTCGGACTTCCTCAGACTGAATAATATAGTAAAATACTACTAGCTTAAAATACCACTAAAACTAACACATGACCATTTACTTATGATGTAACTTCCTCTTTTTAAATATGCAACAAAATCAGACCTATCATTCATTCCAGGTGGATAGCATGCATTCAGTTTAACTTGCCAAACATATTCCTTCTACCCGAGCTCATCTTCAGCATCAAATCTATTGTGCACATTTATCACTTCG
>NC_056742.1:363891264-363926264 GCF_019279795.1 Protopterus annectens
GTTTATTTTATTTATTGACATTTGTTAATTGGGTTAGTCCAACTGGGATAGTGTCCCATTTTCAGTGGAGACCCGAGGAGAAAATCTCCAGAAAATATAATATATGATTACAGAACAAGAAAAACAAGTATTACAAACAATAATAGCAAGCAATAGAAATAAACATATACCGGTGTAGAAATAAACAACTACTTTTTTTTTTTTTTTGACAAAATTAAATTCTTAGTTGCTGAACAAATGGGGAGAGTCAAGAGTGATAGTATTTAGAGTGAAATTATCAGCTCTAAACTTCAAATCAACAGTACTAAAGCCTTAAATATCATATGTATTTACCTTCCCCCAGGGAATAACATTAACGTACTTGAATGCATCCTTAGCTCACTTTCCATCTACCTCCCTCAAGAAACACTAGTCTTAGGTGACTTCATCATAGACTGGTTTTCCTGTAATAGTACAAATCCTACCTCCCACATAAACCTCTATGGCTTTACACAACTTATAAACAGTGCTACCAGAACTAATAATACCATCTTAGACTGGATTCTTACAAACACTCCTCAACAAACCTACCAATCAGGTACTCTCCCTGATGATCTCAGTGACCACTCACTTACTTATATCATTAGGCATAAAACCAACCAAGTATTACCTACCACATACAGGACACTACGTTCAAAAAAACATTTTAACCCTGAAGAATTTCTAGCTGTATTACTACAATGTAATTGGTCCCCACTAAAATATCTCCCTCTTAATGAAGCAGTCGAATATTTCAATTCCACATTCTTATCAATCCTAGATCTTCATGCCCCAAGTCGCATTATTAAAACCAAAACTAAAGCAGCACCATGGCTGACCAATAATACTAGGCAGAAAATATCCCTCAGAAACAAATCTTGGGCTAAATGGCGTACAACTAAGACTCTAACTGACCACCAAAACTTCAAAGAGCTTAGAAACAGTACAAAAAAAAAGCCATCCTACTAGACAAAAAGAACTATTATCTTCCATTACAACACACCTCCAAAAAAGAACCTAAAAAATTCTGGACCAGTATTAATAATCTCTTATCCCCAGGCCAATCTATCACACCCAACCCCCAAGACTGTGACCCAAAGAATCCCACACAAACAGCCAATGACTTTAATTCATTCTTCACTAATACTATCCAATCTCTTGCCAGTCACCTATCTCCTGACACCTCTAAGCTCCTCTTACCTACTCCAAGCCTACCTCCTTCCTTTCACTTACAACCTGTATCTACCTCCTATATCTTATCACTGCTCCAAAAACTCAAACCTACCACTCCTTCTGCAGACAAACTTCCTGCAGAATTCTTACAAATAGGTGCCAAAGCTATTGCCTATCCCATTTCTGTTCTGATTAATAGACCCTTAAAGGAAGGTATTTTCCCCTCTATATGGAAGATATCACACATCATCCCACATCACAAAGGAGGTAAATCAAATGACTTCTCTAACTTTCGTCCCATAGCACTCCTATCACCTATAGCTAAAATCACAGAAAAATGTATCCATAAGCAAATTCTAAGCCACCTTCTGCATAACAACCTACTTGCAAACTGTCAACATGGATTTAGACCTTCCCACAGTACTACCACAGCCCTACTCTCCTTTACCAACTCTATCAACTATAACCGTAACAATAACAACCTATCATTCTCTATCTTTGTTGACTTATCTAAAGCCTTCGACATGGTAAACCATAAACTTCTTCTGCACATACTAAAATCTTTCTCACTTGATCCCCCTTCCTTAACTTGGTTTACATCTTACCTAGAAAACCGCCAACAGGCAGTTCTCTGGAAAAATGCACTATCCAATCTACTCCCTACATCTCTAGGTGTACCTCAAGGCTCTATCTTGGGCCCCCTTCTATTTTCCGTCTTTATTAATGACCTCCAATTAGCTATCCCATATACCACCTGTATACAATATGCAGATGATTCTACTATCATCTGTACCGCTAAATCACAAACTGAACTGCACTCTATCACTAAAAAGGCTTTTAACACTGTTGAACAATGGTTCTCTGATCGTTGTCTACTCCTTAACCCCAAGAAAACTAAATTACTCTTGTTCTCACCTACTCGTAGATCTGCCCCACTAAACTTTACTCTCTCTTCCATTGATTGCACTCTCATCTCTCCTGAAACAACAACTAAACTATTAGGCATAACCATTGACAACAATCTCAGCTTTGAAACTCACATCAATAGCACAATAAAATTAGTTAATAAAAAAATCGGATCCCTTTATAGAATCAAACCCTTCCTTTCACCTGAAGCAAGGCCCACCTTAGACAGATCACACCTTATCTCTACACTACTATATGCCTCCCCCATATACACTAATCTCTCCAAAAACAACCTTAAGAAACTAGGAACTTCCTACCATAATATTCCTACCATCGATTTGCAACTGGATCCCCATTTAAAACCCATCACTGCCTGAACCTAAGAAAACTAGGCTGGTTGGAACTTCAGAACCAACTCACACTTCAGCAGCTCTTAATAGCTCACAAAATTCTTTACCAACCAACTAAAACACCTGTACTCTCTAGCCTCATTTCACCTTACAATAACCTGAAACATCTACGTTCTTCCAACAAACTAATGATTAATACAACCAAACCCAATAACTTTGCAGGAGATTGTCTTTTTTCCAACTCAGTTGGCAAAATGTGGAACAAATTACCCTCTGTAATCATGTCTTTGTCCTCCCTTCCACTTTTCAAAAAGCAGCTGAAAACTCATCTCAATAATCACTGGCTTTGCTCTTGCACCAACCCAGATTAACTTCCTTTTTTACCTCCCTGTCCTCTCTACCTCCTAAATTCCTACAATCTCTGCTCCTTATAGCCTTGTTAGCTCTCCCTTAATGACATGCACACAGTCTGATGTAATACTCAAAAAAAAAAAAAATTGATGTTTTCTTTCTTAACACATTTTGCCTATTTTACTTTGTATTTTCCATGTCTTTATATGTAATATGTGTATTAATTAGCCCTCATTTTACGCATTATTATTTGTATTGTCTATCTTCATATAATGTGTTTAATTACTGGAGCTTTTCTCCCCGGGCCTCTACTGAAAATGGACATATATCCAGCTAGACTAGCCCAGTCAACAAATGTAAAATAAAAATAGTAGGATGTAATGAGAGAGATGTGAGTGTGGGAGGAGGGGAAACCTAAGTAGGGTCATAGCAGGGACAGGTTCTGGAATTGAGTAAATGTGTCTTCAGTTCTTTTTTAAATAGTGGAGTATGAGAGATACAGCGTATATCCAGGGGAAGTTTATTCCAAGCTTGGGCCACCGAGTGCTTGTAGAGTTGCTTACCAACAGACCTGTTAGGGTGGTGGACATCAAGCAACTGCTGATTTGAGGTGTGGAGAGATCGAGAATGGGTATAGATGGAAACAAGGAGAGATAGGGAAGGACAGCAGGAGGGTTTAAAGAGCATAGAGTGCAGCATGTGAAATTGGTAGAGATGAAGTAATTGTGGGAGTTCCAGCCATTGTAGAGACTTTAAGGCAATACAGTGGTTGTGTGTTGTTTGGGCAGTTAGTAATGAATCTGGTTATTTTGTGGTAGGTTTGTTGAAGTTTGTTCAGGGTAGTAGTTTGAATATTTGTGAGAACTGGCACAGCATAGAGGAGAGAGGGGAGGAGAAGTGCTTGTCTAAGGGTGAGTCTAGCCTCAGGAGTGAGGTATTTTCTGTTCCGATATAGGAGACCAAGTTTTTGATGGGATTTCTTTATGCATTGCTGTATATGCTGATTGAATTTTAGTTCATCGTCAATGATAACCCCTAAGAGTTTAGAGTGGGTGTCAGGATGGATGGCTGTATTATTATAAGACTTAACGACAAAGGAAGATCTATGCTGAGCAAGAGAACGAGGGATGAAAAGCAAGAGTTTGTTTTTTTTGGGATTGAGGATTAGATAGTTTTTTGGAAGCCATTGTTCGGTGGAGAGTAGAGCTTTTTGGGTTAGAGTGTGTAGGTCAGAGATGTTGTCGGCTGTAGAAATAATAGTGGAGTCATCGGCGTATTGAATGAGAGATAAATGATTGCAAGAGGTGAAGAGGTCATTAGTGAAGATATTGAATAAAATGGGGCCTAATATGGAACCTTGTGGAACCCCAGTAGAGATAGGCAGGAAAGGAGAATATGAGGAGAGCCATTTGACAGATTGTTGGCGTCCAGATAGGACACCAATGTTTGGAAAACTAGTATTGACAACGTACAGTGAAAACATGGTTTTGTCTCAAATGAAATTTACACAACATAGATTTTCTGAGAAAAGGCATCGGGCACAGGACATTGCAGCAGACATTAACATATGTCAGAACAAACATTTCCCAGATCAGAAACATGGTAGCAAATTGGGCAGACAGGAAATCCCTGTGAGACTGCCATTACCAGGTACAAATCCTCTACATAAATATGACAGGTTGTGGTGAGGCTCAGGGGGTGGGAGGTTAACCCTCTCCCCCCAGACAGAAGGTATGCCACAAAATCTACAAAAAACTGTCAGGCCAAAAAAGGGGCATAAAGATGATAAAGTGGACTGATAATATGGCATGAATTATGTATTGTTACTATTAAGCAAGAAGCCCAGCATTTCCAGACAGAAGATACTTACATTAAGAAACAAAATATTTCCACAACAAAAACTGTCAAAAGCTACAAATTATATTTTGTTGGGACTGTTTATTTTGTTATTTTGCCAAAACTGGATGAGGAGATACAAATTCCCTTGGACAAGTTGGAAAAAGGAAGGATGAAAAACCTTAGTGATTTCCAGGATCAGTTTTCCCCTTTTATCATACTTTTTAAACATCTTTGTGGCAGGGGTGTCAAACACTAAATCTCTATCCAAGGCAGAATTTAAAATCTAATTTTTAACATCTTCTGGGAGGTTCTCAGAATGCAGCCATGCAAACATCCTTAAAACAGCTGCAGTGGCCACAGCCCTGGAAGAAGTATCAACAGAGTCATACACACACTGCAAACAATGAGTATTGACCTGTGCAGTACTAAAAAAGTATTTTAAAGCAGATTTTTCTTCACAAGAAACAACTGTAGATAAAGCATTCCTCATACTTTCACAATTCATCAAAACAAACTTTAACATACAAGAGTGACAATTCAAAATTCTGAAAATCAGTGTTGCATAAGTATATACTTTTTCCCATACCTATCAATAATTTCCCCATCCTTATCAGAAAGAGTAGGACTGGAATTAACTAAGTGCCTAGCAACTAAAGCTACAGTGGCTGGGTCAGGTTTGGGAATAGTGTGTAAAGATTTAAATACTGAGGAACTTTATACATCCTTTTTTAGGGGCAGTTGGCTAGCACTAAAATTGCCGGCAGTAATGCACACATCCTCTAAAAGCAGACAGACCAGGAGGAAATGGTGTGGGTTCAGGAAAATCCCTCTGTGACAACTCAGTACTTTCTTTTTTATTTTTCATTTGATTTTAAAGCAATAAATAAACAAATCAATTATAAAACAAACAAATTAAGTATTTGCATAGGTCCATGGCTGATTAATACATCAAAGTTATACATAACAACAACTACTATTTTCCAAGCAAGTTTTTAAGTTCTCATCCTTAACTCTGTATTTTCTCAGGGACTGAGAAACCTCAGTGTCCTTCCATTGAAAACACCTGCACATTCTAGCAATAGTCTCAGAGGAAGTGAACCCTCCACAGGGAGAACCAGACACTGAGCTGTCCTCTGAGTCTAAATCAGAAATTTGAGGGGGAAAATGTATCCATCCCTGCATCTTCCTCTTCATTCAGAATCTTGAATCTCTTCAGGAAAAGAGGAATCTCTTTTTCTTTCACCAGAAACTACCTTACAAGAAGGATTAATACCCTGGATTAAACCCTGAGCCTGACCTGCTAAACCTGCTATCTAAAGAAATGTGAGGAGTAGTATATAGATGCTGGGTTTTCTGTTTCCTTTTTACAGAAAAAATTGGGCCAGTGATGTTACTAATGGTAGCAGCTGTTTCCACAGGGATGGGCACATGAGACTTAAACAACAGAGAAACCCTCCCCTGTACCCCTCCCAGGACCACAAGACTGGCTTTCTCTTGCATATTGAGGGGACCCCAACAGACATAGACCATGTGGCTAACTCACAGTCCATAGTGGCTGTAGGTAATATACCAGAGGGATCCATGGCAAAAAATTAATGGTATGAGGTACAACAAATGGCCACAGCAGATTCGCCCACCTGTAGCTGAGGCAAACTGCTAGCCTGCTGTGATAGCAAAGGGTATTACTTTAACTTTTTTCTTTTTGTTGCTGGAAGGACCAACTGTGGGGCTAGTAGTCTGTTTCATGGTCAAGCTGGAAATGGTGCCTCCTTTGTGGGGAAGACACACAGCAATTGCCAGTAAACACTAGTCCACAAAAGTTACTTTTTTGACATAAAAACACAGTAAAAAGCACTTTAAAACAATATGCCAGCCCTTCAAAAGAAAATTAAATACAATTTCTCCACAGAAAACATATTTTCAGTTACTTTACAATACTTTTAAACTGACAGAAAAAATAAGTGCTCCATTTAAAAGTATGTTACAGTCTTGAGAAGAGTCTGCTGTACCAATTCCAGGATATACTTTGTATGTATCAGAAGACAAGTTAAAACACAACACTCCTAGTTTTAGAATAACTTTCCTGAAGAGAAAAGTAATACAACATCAACAAAATTAAGAAAATAGAATTTTTTTTCCCCAAAGGGAACTCATCTACCCAGCAAAGGAAAGCAAAAGCTGACCATTAATTCTTGAAAGCCTCGGAGGAGTGTACATAAGGCTCTGAAGGGCTTTTCTCTCAAACTTGTCTTTTAGTAAGCTCAAGTTGAGCGACTTGACAGTTTGGGCACAAGGAAGGTGCTCTGAAGCTTTGGAAGCTAGCTGGCTGTTATATCATTGGAAGGATATAACCCATATAGGGAAGGCAACTACAGCAGTGATCAATATGATGAAAATAAAGCAGAATGCCACCATGGAAGCACTGAACAGAGAAAAGTATAAAGCAATTAAGACAACATCATTGTAAGAAGATTAAAAAAGGTAACAGATAAAAAAATACTAAGATGTTGTAAAGGCAATGCACTGTATCAAAAGAGACCAGGATTTATCATACACTATTTCCAATAATAAACTGAAATTATCAGCACAAGCAAAAAACGTTAAAGGTATGTTGATAAATGTAAAGGAAAAGTACAAAATAAACAAGTCATAAATGACCCAAAAAGGTTTTATAGAGAACTGGGAAACAACACAAAAGGAAGAGGGGCCATCAAAAACTAACAAATATGTACATTTTGGAGAAGTATTTATGAAGACCTAAAAACCATATTGAACATAACAAATATGCAGAACAGACAGGAAAACTAAAAGAAACAGAAAGGAGCTCTGATGCAAATGATATGAAACAGGATGAAGTAACAGCCAGAAAAAGTAATACAAAATTATAAAAAGCTTCTAAATGAAAAACTCTAGGCTCAGCTACAGTACCTAATTTCTGGGTAGAAGTGCTGACATATTTACAGAAAGTTTTAGCCCTGAGTAAGAATTATTTAAATGCACAACCCAAACAGACCCCAACCTGGTTAACAGCAGGAAAAATTATTCAACTCCTTATGAATAAGCAACAAGCCATCCTAAGAACTAAAGACTAAAACTTGCCTTCTGATATATACAAATTTTATCCTGGAATTGATGCAGCAGAGTTTATAACCATTAAGAAAAAAATAAATTATGGCAATAAAACAAAAAGTAATAAAAGAAAGTCATATGGAACAGTGGCTAATTTGTTATTAAACAAGGTTATAATACAGAGTTGTAAAAGGGGTAGAATCTAAGTATGGCATGGATAGAGTGCAAAAAAGAAAAAAAAAGATTAAAAAAATTGACAGCATTCGACATTTGTGGATAATGGAATGCTTAAAGCTGTATAAGATGCAACCTACACTGATTAATTACACTGCAGTGTCTACAAAACAGTGGGAATCCACTTTGCAACTAATTTATGACAAAGGCAAAGCTACTATCCCAAGGACAGAAATTCAAGGTGATTCTTTGTCATTGATGCTGTTTTGTCTTGCCCTTAACCCATTAAGTTGTATACTTAGCAGTTTATGCTATTGGTTTAACTTCCAGACACTTGTTTAAAACATCTTCGTCTAATTTTTGTGGCTGACTTAAAATCATATAGTATCTGATGAGGAGCTAAAAGCAAACTACAAAAGGTTAAAACTTTCTCAGATGATATAAGAATGGTATCTCGGCTTGATAAATATATAAAAGCAATGTTTAAAAAAAGAAAGCTGCAGCACCAAGAAAACATCAACCTAGGAAAGGAATGTGAGTAAGAGGGAGTGCGTAAATATTTGGGAATAGATAAAGGCTCAGCAATAAAATATGAACAAATTGGAATAAACTCATTAAGGAATACTTCAGAAGACTTTGAGAGATAATACTGAAAACTGCATTGTCATCAAAAAGTAAAGTCCAGGCTATAAATTAAGTTGTTCTTCCTGTTTTAACTTACATCTTTGGTGGGACTGACTGGCTCCAAAAAATTATGGAATCAATTGGACACAAAAACAAGAAAAATGCTTCATGCATACCAAGGTTACATATCCCTCACTCAGGAGGAGTTCTGGGCCTCCTTAAAATTGACTACATGCATAGATCTTCAGTTGTAGGATGGCATACATATTTATTGACCTCATTAGACCCAAATGTAGTGAAAGTTCTAAACTAAAGCATGAAAACAAGCCCAAGATGACAATGTTGATTAGTTTTGCAAAAACACTTTTGAAATAAAAAATGGAAAAATGGAAATAAATCAAACCAGAAGACATATATTAGAGAGTACCTGAAACTGCCAAAAACCAAAAAAAAAATATGAAGAAAAAAACCTGAAGAGAAGGAAAGAAAACTGGAAAATTCTATAGTACAGTGGTTAGTATAGAAAACATCTGGAACAATCTCATGTTGACCAGAATTTAATGCACAAATCATTAAGAAGAGGTAAATTGAAATCAAAAGATGAAAAACTAATAATGTCAGCCCAAGAGAGTGGGCTATATTCACACTGGTTTACAAAGTCCATTGAAAAAATTTGGCAAAACAGACAACTGTAAGTTCTGTAAAACAGAACTGGAAACAGTTGCACATCTTATTGTTGGGTTTGACACCTTCAAATCTGAGGGTCTGTACAATAAAAGATACAATATGGCAGGACTATTGCACTGGGGATTGCACAAAAACTACACTATAGAAGTAGGAGAGATGGAAACATGAATCACAAAGCATTGAGAATGATTAGGTTTTTATCACGTGATCAATCATTATCAACAGTTCAAAAAATAGATGCAAGAAACCGGATATAGTAGTCCAAGAAATAAGTAGCTTTGATTACCGAAATTGCTACACCCAGCAACTACTGTGTCTTATATACGGGGATGGAGAGAGTGAGAGCGAGAAAGAGAGAGAGAGTGTGAGAGAGTGAAAGAGAGAGACAGAGAGAGAGAGACTGAAACACACACAAAGTTATAAAATACCAGGATTTGCTCTTAGAAATGAGAGCAATGTGCGTGAAAGATACCTAGACAGTTCCAATAGTAGTAGAAGCAAAACAACTAATAAAAAATAATTTACAATCATACTTAAATATGCTATCAATACATGTAACCCATATGAACTGCAGGGGGAGGCAATTTCAGGTACATTGCTGGTGCTGAAAAGAGCATGGTTGGCTAACATCAAAGACTGAAATAATACTGACTTCATAAAGTCTAATCTTACCCTGACTTAGGAATGGGGTCCATTCCTGTCATGGTATTAGAAACTCAAAAAACTATGGACAACTTATTGTTTATTACCACCCATATAATAGCAGCTGAAGTTGCCAGAGCACTAGAAGCTCTTGGCCATCAAATTACATGACAGAAGGTGCACTGTGGTTTCACTAAGCAAAAGCAGATAGATAAGTTTTGTACGGATGTCAAAATGCTGAACAAATTACGCAGACTGAGTCCATGCAAGGTGCAAGCAGAGGATGCATGTCAATTATCTAGGAAACAGGGTTGTATGTGACTATACTGGCAACTTGCACTTTACAAATATCAACACAGGGTACGACAAAAATATCACTGCACTCTGCCAGCTGCATCCCCTGAAAATGTATAGACTTCCTGTTAGCTGATGCAAACCAGTGTATAAAAGTCCATACCACACATTCACAAATGACCAGAATTATGTGAGGCTTCCACTCAGTGTCACTTAAGCATTCCTAGTGTGCTGTACGCTACACATATAGTCATGCAGAAGCCAGCTACATTGGCTGCTTATCTCAGTCAGCATGCATACTACTCTGACAGTTTGGCTGTCAGTGTATTGGTATCAGCTTTTGGGCTCTGAGGGGGTTTCTTTACTACCAGTGTCTCTGGTTTTTGCAGTCTTGTGCTCTAGATTTAACCGAGTTTGTAACCTGTGTTGTCACAGCTTGCTGCAGTTTTGTAGTGACTGTTTGAGGCTTGTATAAGCAGCCTAGAGAGACATGGGGTTTTTGCCTCTGTTTTCATTGTTAGACTGCCACTGGCATTTCTTGGCTGTTGGGAATCTCCTTGCTATGGAAGGACTGAGGAGTCTTGACTGACTGGATTTAATTTTTTAATTGATTTTACTAGTAAATTGAAACTGATTGTCCACTGAATACTTGCTGAATGGCTTTTACACAACCAACTGAAATAGTAAGAAGAATGTTATTTGTCTGTCTCCTTTGAACCTTGTTTGCTTATGTGACTTTTTGGTTTTAGTTAATTTAAATGTTATTTTGGAAGCTAGAATACAATACACTACTTTATGAAAGTGTTTGAGCTTACAAAAAACTATTTATTTTTATACAACAGACTTACTCTTACTGATTTTTTGGGGGTGTTAAACATCATTATGATTTTATGGAAAATGCCTTTTTTAATTTTTATAGCTGATTATTTGTTTTATAAAGTCACTGTTCATTACTTGGCTTTTCTACTACTGTAACATTTGTTTACTTGGTTTATTTAAAGTCCATTTAATAATTTTTTTGTATTTATCATTTTAACTTATTACCTTTTGGGTAAACAAATGTAAAATAAATACATAAATAAATAACTTATCTGACATATCTTATTTGTTTATAGCTACATTATGATACTGGTCTCATTACTGTTTTTTAAGATTTAACATGACTTTTTCATACTCTAGGGATGAGCTATTGGAATTTTATTACTTCCAAATGGTCTTCTTTCACTACTGAATGCTGCTCTACTTCTGGTATTATTAAAAGGCACCGGGTGGTTATTATGATTTTCCTCTTAGCCATCCAATTTATCTAGACCTCATACAATTTCTGTACCTATTAGGTGTAATTTGATTAGGAAGAATTTTTATAACATGCGACTTTACATGGAATTTCTACTCCTACACTTTAGCAGCTTGGCTCTTGTCTCCTACAATCTAAGAATGTTCAAGTCTCACATTGCAATGCTCATTCTGTTTTTATTTGAGATTATCAATGCCAACATCTCTATTTATTGAAACATGGTTGTCCCATTCTTTCAGCACGTATTCCTACTGGGTACTCTATTTTCCATTTTATTAGACCCACTGGTATTAGGGCTGGTCTGGCTATTATCCATTGCTAATGAAAGAAAAAAAAAATGACTCAAAGAAACATGAAGATATATTGAAAATGAATGCAACAAGCTTTCTGTTTTTCACAAACATCTTTCTCAGGTTGTTCTCCAAAGAGTAAATCCAAACAGCTTAAATACTGAATACGTAATTAAAAAAATGTAACAATTAAAAAAAATTCATATTTAACAATTAAAAACTGTACTGAAGATGAAGCATTTTAAATGAAGTATTTTCAATAGTTAAATATTGAAGTGTTTTAATTGTTAAATACTGGTAGTGGAGTCTTAACCAAAAGGATTTTTTTTACTAATTATGCTAATTGTATACATTTTTTAATAAATTATCTTGCATTTTTTGAGCTGTTTTTTTTTTTTTCATTTGTGTTTTGTTTTACCTGGCTTGGATTTACCCACTTAAGCTTTCCATTCTTGGTATCACTTCTCACTTTTATTTTCTAATACTAAATCCAGTTCCTTTTCTACCTTTGAATATGCTTTTGGAATTTTCTCTTCTTCTGGCTGCCCATCTCTCTATCATCCTCCTGATAACACAAGACCAGGTTTACAAGAATTCTCTGATTTTTCTTCTTGCCCATATTCTTGCCCACCCTTGTTGGCTAATAGTGTGTGTGATTTTAATAAAAAAGTTAGATGATTTATTGTCATCTTTGCTCATGAGTTTTCATGTATTGTGAATGGCTTTGGATTTTCTCAACAAGTTAATGTGTCCACCCATCAGTCAGGTCATACTCTTGATCTGGTACCGATTCCTATTACATGGATTGTAGAAGGCTACACACTTTCTCCTCAGTGTTTTACTGCAGTTGCTTCTTATTTTCCTTTCTGTACCTCTACTGACTTAGACACTCTCATTAGTACCTATTACTCGGTACTTACTCAGCCCAGAAGGGTCTTGTTAGCCTAGTTCCATGTGACCCATGGTTTAACTATCTATCTATCTATCTATCTATCTATCTATCTATCTATCTATCTATCTATCTATCTATCTATCTATCTACTTATCTATCTGTCTATCTATCTATCTATCTATCTATCTATCTATCTATCTATCTATCTATCTATCTATCTATTTATCTATCTATCTATCTATATATCTATCTACTTATCTATCTATCTATTTATCTATCTATCCATCCACAACCCCTTTTTCCCACTTCTGCACATAGGGTTGTGGTGTCACTTCAATTGTGACAAATATCTAGAACCAAGGTTTACATTGCCGGGTAGCTAGACCTGACACTGTAGTTCTTCAACACCACACACTAGCATGCACACTCACATCTATGGCCAATTTAGTGTGTCCTACCCACCTACTGAAATGTCTTTGGAACATGGTACGAAACTGCACCACCCGGAGGACACCCACTCTAACACAGGGAGGACATGCAGACTTCACACACAAGGCACTGTAGCCAAAAATTGAACCATGGAAGCTTTTGCTGTGAGGCTGTGCCACTGTGCTGCCCTCCATGGTTTAGCCATTCTTTACAAATTTTAAGGAGCCATGGACAGAGATTGGTATGCAAATGGTTACATTCCAGCTCACCTAAAGACAAATTAACTTTGACAACCAATAAGCAGATAGATCATCATTCTAAAATCTACCAGATAAAATCAGCTTTTATATTCAAACAGATATCTAAGTTTGCTGATTGCACTAGTGCCCTGTTCTGGATTGTGGGCCAACTTTCTAATTCTAACCCATGGCATTTGCACACAAGGATATCACTTTCTTTTGGAGAATGTGAATATGCAGTTTAATATTTTTCAGCTAAGGTTGCTTGCATTAGAAACTTCGTACTTGCACTATGTGGCACATTCCCTTGAGTTGAAATATTAAGAATTTTATTTTCTAAACATCTGGGAAAAATTTGCCATGTCTGACATTGAAGAAATGTACACCCTTATCTCCAGTATGCATACTACTACTACTTGTTCTCTGGACCTTTGCCCTTTAAGGTTTGTGAAGGCTTCCTTTGAGGCAATAGGTCTACTGATCTAGCAGAGCACCACCACCTCTGGATTTTTTTTTCCATTTTTAAAGGATGTTCTTGTCACCCCAGTCTTAAAAAGTGCTGATTTAGATTCTGACAATCCTGGTAACTACCATCCTATCTCAAACCTTCCAGTTCTAGGAACGTTTTTTAAGAAAGTAGTGCATTATCAACTGGAGAATTACCTGAGCTCTCTCGGTGTTATGGATCCATTTCACTCGGGTTTTAGGGCTTGGCATAGTACTGAGATTGCACTCAGGGCGTTTAATGATACCCTCATTGTGAGAGATCAGTGTTTCTACTCTGCCTCAGTCCTTCTTAATCTCTTTTTGGCATTTTCTTTGGAGGACCATGCCATTTTTGTGGACATACTGGAACATTACTGTGGTTGTGCTGGTATGGTTCTTACCTGGTTTTCCACCTATTTAATAGGTCATACTTATAGAGTGGTCTCTGGGGTTAATTCCCCATCGTCCTACCCTCTCACTTGTGGGGTACTGCAAGGTTCCATTCTTGGTCCATTATTGCTTTTTACTACTGCTGCGAGATGTTATCTGTTTGAGAGGTCTACAGCATCACTGTTATACTGATGACACCCACCTTTACCTCTAGTTTCCTCATGATTCTATGCAAGCCCTAACCTCTCTTTCAAATGACATGTAACTCATCCATTGCTGGATAGTCAGCACTACAATAAAGCTAAATACCTCAAAGACTGAGTCTTTGATGGTACATGCCACCTTGAGGGACTCTTCCCTTCCAGTTTATCGGGACACAAACTTGCTTTTGTGTTCAAGGTGCTTGATTTTGGTGTGACCGTTGATGCCAGATTAACTGTTAAGGACCAAATTTCAGCTGTTGTCAAATCCTCTTGTTTTCATCTCCAGAACATCAGCTGCATCAAGCATCTTATTCCTCCTGCTGACCTTCCTAGCTGTAGTCCATGCTTTTGTTTCAGCATGGTTGGACTACTATAATGCTTTATATATTGGCCTACCTGAAAATGAGTTGTCTTTTCTTCAACTTGTTCAAAATTCTGCTGCCTGACTTCTCACTGGAGTTCCTTATTACCATCATATTTGCCAAGTCCTACATGAACTCCCTTGGTTATCTATCAGGCAACATTATTTTTAAGATCTTGGTTTTAGTTTATTTTGCCCTTCATAATTTGGGCACTCCCTATTTGAGCAATCGCCTTTACCCTTATTTCACAAGTTCAGCACTATGTCCCAGGTCCATGGGATTACTTGAGGTTGCTTCTTACCACCTTGATACCACTGATCTACACTCTTTTAACTATCGGGGCTCTTTTTTTTAATGGAACCTGCTTCCCAAATGGCTATATAACTCACCTACTCTTGCTGCTTTTAAGAATGGTCTCAAAACACATCTTTTCAATCTTGCTTTTAGTTAGTTTAATGTTTTACTTGTATTTTCTTAACATTTGTTACTGGGCTGAGATACTTGAATTTGAAATCTGTATTGGATAGATATGTATGTATCCACAGAGATCCCATTATGAATGTCAGCTCGCAACCCAGACAGCAATCATGTAGCCAATGTCTAGCATTCCACTGTTATCTACCACATCTAAGATGGGGCACATGTCCCAGATATTAATGTTAGGTGATATCAGACTGCTGCTGGAGTCAAGGCTGTTGACACCCATATGGTTCCACCACAAACACCAAAACAGAATACCTACAATGGAGCACTTTATCTTGGACAGAACATTGTCAAATGTATCTTTGAATATCTGAAGATGCAATTCCACCATCTGGACAGCTGTATAGCACAGTCCAAAACCCAACTACAAATGTCTGCTATATTCTACATGATATGATACTGCTGAACCTGGAAATATGTCCTGGGTATGATAGTGATAATGAGTCTACAAGGCACGGTTATTACATAATGTGCACAGCAGATGGCCTAGCTCCGTAGAGCAAGGGATTGATTACAACTCTGCCCTAGTTGACAAAAGTTTGACTAGAGGCCACAGAACTTGAGGAAACAGGCAGGGAAGGGGGTGATGAAAAGGGTAATGGTCCACTTGCCTCTATAAGAGGGTGAGGAAAAGTTGTGCACACTTGGCGGCACAGTGAGCAGTGCTAATTTCCAGGTAAAGACAAGGAAGCTCACCTCTAATGCCTTGGGAGGCATGGATACCTGGAGGTAACACCCTCATGGAATTGAAAGGAGACCTTCCACTGTCACTCCATTACATGTTTCTTGTCTACACCTCGTAGGATATCTGCATTAGGGGCAGGGAGAAACTAAAGGAGAAAACCTCAAACAACTCCAGATGGCTGTCTAAATGATGACCTTGACCCCAGCGTTGGGGAATGAATGGGACAACTGGCTCTGAAGGAGGCTGATGACTGACAAACAGCAAAGGTCAACAGTGCAAAAAAAAAAGCACAGCAGATGTAGGATGCAGCCATCACACTGGCCTGCAGATGAAAGTAAGTTTGATTAGTACTGGCATGTAGCTACATATGTATTACAATGGCACCTATCCAATGTCATTAGTACTATTTTTACAGAAATAAAATGAATGACAGCATGCAGTATAGTGTTGAATTTTTAGTAGGGGATCAGGCATTTGTGTTTTCACTTCCTAAGGTAAAGGCACATGGAGCAGACAGCAATATATCACATGGTCTCACACATCAGGCCTTTACAGTCTCCCTTGTGACACAACCCCTAAACTGGCCAACACCAGAGGTAGAAGGTTCAGACTGTGTTGCTTTCAACCTACCACATCCAAGTATTGCACTAGTACTGCCTGAGCCAGTGACACATGATCACCACACAAAGTGTGAGCTGCCACAGATGCATGCATAGCAACACATTTTGCCATCTGGGAAGAGGGTGAAGCCCCACGTGGTGTTTTCATCACTGCATGTGAAGGAGATGTAGCTGCTTGTGTCTCTGACTTGAACATTGCTGCCACAATAGATGCATGAGGGGCTACCTATTCAGTCCTTCTCAGGAGATACAATTCTGAGACTGCTGTGTCTGGACAACTGTGGACTGCATCTACATCATTGCACATAACTGAAGTCATGTAGCTCAAGGCACTGCCTGTTTATGCCATTCACACAATATGTCAGCTACTCCAGGGTAGCAGGCAATAACCTGAGGCATTATCAAGCCTCCAGTACAACTGCACACATGCTCCATTAGGGGCCTGTCATACAAAGGTGTCCACAGCCTACAATGTGGAAGCTCAACATGACAGTGTCTAAATGCTGAGCTACAGTAGCACTAATTGCCACTTTAATGATGTACTGCAGGCAACATCCAGCTCTGGCCTGTGGCAATCTATGAGACCAATTCTGCATTGGGCTGACACTGTAGTCCTGTCCATAGGTTGCCAGTATGTTTCCATCATCCCCTCTGTGCATCATCTCCTTCAGACACATACATACCACTATTGTGCCATGAAGACTATACCCTTAACTGCTTGTAATAGGTCCCCTCCTACAGGTGTACCTGCTTTTTCCCATTGAGATGACAAAGCAGTTATGGCAAGGGCGGCTTCCATGGGGCCTGCTACTGCCAGCTCAACACATTCAAAATCACCATCATCACTACTGTGACTGCTAACAGGCTACATGTCCCAGGACACCAGTACAGATCACCACCCGTTAAACGTAATACAAACAAATGCATTTGTGCAGGTGTCCGGAGTCACCATACTCAGGAACAGGAAAGTGAAGTAGAGGCATGAATGCAGAACCTGTAAGGCAGTAAAGTAGTACATGTCTTTTCCATCCTGGTTCAATCTGTGGGACAGAATCCCCAGCCATGTTGTACCCCAAGCAGGGAGGTCTTAAGAGAGCACATTCTGCAATATGGTGGAAACAAAGGAGGCTCTAATCCTCGAGTGAATATCTAGCTTGTAGTGAGACCCAAAGTTTTTTGTACAAATCCAAGCAGCAGCACAAATTCATCCACAGTAGCCCTTGAGTGGTAGGCAGCAGAAGTAGCCATAGCCCTAGCAGAGTGACCCTTCAGTTTATAAGACAAAGCATTTTCCTTTCAAACTATATCTAAATGAAATGCAAAGAACATCTCAGAGTGGACTTAGACACTGGCTTTTCCAATGGGGCCTATGAAAAGGAGACAAACAATTATTTAAACTTTCTGAAGGATTTGGTTCTATCTAAATAAAATCTCAGTTGTTTATGAACATAGAGACAATGCAGCAAATATTTCCCTTGTTTGAACAAGTGGGGAAAAATATAAGTGAAAGACCTGATTCAAACTGTTTTCTGATGCAACCTTAGACAGGAAAGCAGGATCTATTCTGTGAGATACCCTGTCTTTATGAAAAAAACATATATGGAGAAACCAGGGATAAAGCCTGCAGCTCTGACACACACCTGGCTGAAGTTACTGCTACCAGGAAAAGGGTCTTCTAAGACAACAACTTCAAAGGAACCATTGCTGAAGGCTCATAAGGGGGTCCAAAAGTACTTAAAGGATACAAGGTAAATCCTGGAGAAGGACAGAGTCCCAGACGGGGGGGGGGGGGGTCACAATAAAAAGGTTCCTCTGAGAAAAGCTTTTGAAGTTTTTAATGCCACCACAGGCACATTGTCTCTGCCAATGTGAAAGTTGGAAATAGCTGCCAATTGTACTTTAATAGTGGAATAACTAGAGCCAAAATGTAATAGAGTATCAAGAAAATCATGGACAGACTCCAAATGTGCAGAAAAGGGTTCCAAAACCTTTAGAAGAATCCCATAAAGTGAAGTGTCTCCATTTGCTAGCACAGACTTTGCATATAGACAATTTCTGAGAAAAGAACAAAAAGTGGACCACTGATTCTGAAAGCTTGGGATCTCTGGCCACCGGAAACTGGAGACATGATGCAGTCAACTTATGTGTCCAGAGGTCAGGAAAGTCTAAACCTGCTGGGTGAGAAATCAGGTACAGAATGGGATCTAGTACCTTATATGGTACCTTAGAAGAGGCCATAGAAAAGGGAACTACACCTGATGAGGCCAAAAAGGAGCAATGAGGATCACAGTTGCTCTGCAACAGGCAGCCTTCTGGAGAAACTTTATAATCAGAGGAGTTGGAGGATAAGTATATAGGAGACCCATGGGACAAGTATACAGAAGAATGTCCATGGGTGACTGTCTCTGTGGAAGAATTAAGGCGTAACAACTGCTGTAGCTGATGTTGAATGGGAAGGCAAACAGTTCACAACAAGGAGTGCCCCAGTGGTGGAAGATCCAAGCCACTATTCCCAGATCTAAGCAACATTGGTGAGGAGGAAGAATGTTCCTGTGAAGACTGTCCGCTAAAATGTTGGATTTCCCTGGGATGTGTATTGCTACCAGAAATCATTGAGATGAAATCACACACTGTCAAACCCTCATGGCTTCTTGAAAATGAGGATAAGATCTGGGTCCTCCCTGTTTGTTCAGATACCAAACAACTGACATATTGTCTGTCTGCAGTGAAATCACATGCCTGGGGAGAAAGTCTTGAAAGGCTTGCAATGCAAGGAGGACTGCCCTCATCGCTAAGATTTTAATGTGAAAATTGGCCTGGAGCATAGACCAGGTGCCTTAGACCATCTTCCCTTCAAAGTGCCCCCCCAAGAACGGAGGTGTCTGTTGTGACCATATGCTGTGGGGAAAAAAGAACAGTTAGTCTCCCAGCTAACACCAGGGGAGACTCCATCCACCACTTTATCTGATTTTGACAGACCTCTGAAAACAAAAGGAAATTTCACGGAGTGAGTCAAGCAGGATTCATTATGTCACTCGTGTCCACTGCAGTGTCCTCATGTGGCACCTTGCTAGGGGAACTAAGCAGATTGCTGCAATCATGTGACTTAAGAATCTGAGAACCACGGAAGCTGGAGGTTTCGGGTGAGAAATTAAGTCATTGGCCTGAGTATGAAGGTAAGATATTATGAGAGCCATGAGTTTTGTAATCTGAGATACTGTGTTCAACTGGCACCTATGAGCACCAAAGTCTGAAATGGCTGAAGGCTGGACTTCTGATAGTTTATGGTGATTACCAAGAAAAGGCACAATTGGAGTAAGGAGCCCCTAGCCCAGAATAATGATGCCCTTGTTGAGGTGGTGAGAAGCCAATTCTCCAGATATGGGAAGACCTGAAAACCCTGCAGCCTGAGCCAGACTTCCATGACTGCTATGCACTTGTGAACACCCAGGGGCAACTCTCTGAACTGATAATGACTCGCTCCCAACAAGAAGTGCAGATATCTCCTAGACTGCCTCGCTACCTTTACATGATGTTAAGCATACTTGACAGCAGTCCAGCATATCCAGTCATCCTTCCTCAAGGGAGATAGAATGGACTGCACCCTGACCAACAGGAACGTGGTCTGTTTCACAGAGCTTTCCAGTTTGCTTACATCCAAAATTGGCCTGAGGTCCCTTTTCTTCTTCAGCACTAAAAAGAACCTGGAATATACCCCAGTGATGCAATGGTCTAGTGGGACCTCTTGTATGGCTTGATCTAGTAGTAGGAACCTCAAAACCAGACGAGAGACTTAAAACTGACAAGAAAAATAAAAAAACTCTGTGCAGGAGACAGCGAATATCCACTTAATTGTACACCAAGCTCTCAGAACTTTAATATAATAAAATAAAATACAAATACGTCCCACAAAACCAACACACCAACACCTTAGTTAAGCACTTTCATCTTAAGTTACTAAGACTTCATCAGAACTAGCAATTTCAGTATAAAGTTGTTGAAATATCCTCCCATTAATTCAATTATCCAATCAAAGCAAGAGTTGTTCAAAAAATGGAACCTCTCTTCCAAGATGTCCTCCTTGGAGGCAGCCGCCACCACAACAGCATCATCGGCAGGACCCTTACGTCAATGTTGTGAGTCTTTGGCAGAGGTCAATATCTTATCAGACATCTTGGGAATCAGTTCCAATGTGTTGGGCTTGCTCCAGATCCTCTGAGACAAGAAGTCAATAAGTGCGCCTGGAGGTGGATCCACCCAGGCTGTGGATGGGCCCACCTGGAATGCCTCCAGAAATACCAACTCTTCTAGAGATAGGGCTTCGGCTGTCCAGCTCCACACTGGCAAAGCAGCTTCATGACGTCACCAAAAGAAGCATCTTTGCGGGGGGGGGGTGGACCCCTCTCCTTCCTTAAAGTCAGTATCTTCATTGAGGGATTCCTCTGGGGAATCCAGGTCATTCCTCTTGCACCACTTCCTGTTAGGACATTCCCACCCGAGGGAATATGGGGGAGACATGGAAGGGGCAGGGGGCCCCGTGTGTAGGTAGTCTAGATGTCAACTGGAATATGATATCCCAGAGAAGCTGGTGTGAGTCCATAGGTACAAATGACATGGGGGGAGAGGTGCTGGTTTTCACTGACCACTTATTCTCTGGGTAGGAGAATATCCTCTTTGTAACGTTAAAGGCAGAGACTGAAGCAAACTATTCAAAGCCTGTACCCCTGAAATCCAAAGACTTTAAGGATATGCTGGACTCAAGGGTTGTTCCCATCTGCCCCAATGCTGAGAATGAAGCCAAATTATCAAGAGCTGAAGTGCCTAGCAGGAGGGATGACTCAGAAACCAGACTGTGACCCAGCAGCCTCACCCCAAAGTGTCTGCTCAGAGGCCAACTCTGCTCAGAGACTGCAGGAGTCACAAAGGCAAAGGAAGGGATGGGAGCCATGAGCAGCCATGCTGTCAGATCCAACCCCAAACACTGTAAACCAATTGGCTCAGAGAACCCCAAAGCCACCAGGTAACAAGTTAGTCAGAGTCAAAACCTTAGGCCGAGAACCTGAGGCCAAAGGAATCAGGCTTAAATGCATATAGTTCTATAGAAAAGACAACATCAGCTGCTCCAAATTGGCAAGTCTAATACTCCCTATTGACTGGACTGACTGAGACAAAGATGCCACCACAGGAGGCTTGGAAGCCTGCATAATTTTAGAAGGCACCAATGACTGGGCCCAAACTAGGGAGGATTAGATTCAGGGTGGACATGGTAAAGACTCTGGGGGAAAAAGGAGAATGAACACTGTCCAAAGCAGCCCCTCTCATTGAAAGGGGCTAGGGACACTGGGTGTCATGGAAGGGGCCTGCTTCACAGTCAGCACCGTGGGAGAATGGATACAAATTGTCAGATCTCAGGGCAGTGCCAAGACAGCTGGAGGAGCCAAAGGTCTTTCAATTTTCAGATCTGGCTGGTTATGAACGGGGAGAGATGCACATTTGCAATCTCTCTTAGATGATTTGGGGACCTTTGTTCCCTCTTTTCAACTCCAATCATTCTTATGCTTGCTAGCCAAAGCAAAGAAGGTGGAGGAAGCATCCCCAGAGGTTAAAAGAACCTTCAGAACCAGCCTGGCCCTATGTTCATTAACAGACCCGGACTCAAAGCTTTCACAAATGAAGCACTGAGTCTCAGACTGAGTGGACCCAAAACAATACACGTAGCAATAGTGCGAGTTTTGGGAAGGGAGCTTGTGGCCACGCTTCACACATTTCTTAAACCCCTTATCCATGTACAAAGTTATCACACAACACATCAGAGAAAGAACTACCTATGAGGGGTAGCAACAAACTATACAAAAATTAAATAACACTATTACTAGAAAAACTGTCAACTGCTGACATAAACTACACACAACAATGCAGGAAAAGCCAGAGAACACTATAAATAACTAAAAGTTAAACCTACACTACCTCAACCTGCCTACTAGAGAACTACAACACACACTATCTACTATGAAAAAAATAGGTTAGCGGAAAAAAAGGTGATGAAAAGAATGGCATGAAGACACTTAAAAAGGATAAAGCTCGGTAGAGTTTGAGATCTAGCTGCTAGCCTGGAAGGGGGCAAATGAGACCTAGTGTAACAGTGTATAGAGCAAGGTTTTATGAGTAGAGGAGGTGAAGATTTGAGTGCTGACGTCTTCAGGAAATGGCTGGTGTCTGATCTGAGATGAATCCGATAACCCACAGGTTGAACCTAGACATCAGATTTTATTGTTTTTTTTTTCTCTTGTAGAAGAGAAAGCCACAGTTGTTTCTAAGCTAGAGACTGCTATTCAGGGGAAGAGGGTGTTACTGTTGGCTAGTGTCCTGTATGGCATTTATTCCTGTTTTTTTTTTTTTTTTTTGGAAAACTAGCCATGCATATGGCACTGAAAGCACACAGACAGTAGCATACAATGACTTGTGGTACCATTCATGTGGCAAAGGCATCATAACTATAGCCAGCTGAGCTGTGGGGTACAATGACAGAGTTGACAGCACACCGCAGGTGAACTGAGTGACAGGCAGGGCAGGTTAGGGTGGCAATGGAGTGGAGATGTATACCTAAGGGAAGCATCCAAGACCACACTGCCACAAGATAGCAGACATGAAAATCAACTGCGCAGACAGGGGGGTCTAAAAGAGAGATCAAGATCCTTATAGGTCAAGTCTTGCCTGTAATACCATTTATATTGCATTGTATTTTGTTGCCTTAAGACAAAATAATACATGGACAGATGGGCAGAATCACTTAGTGGCTCAACAGAGGCAACGATATTTTCTGTTCTGTTTAGCAGTACTAAAAAAGTGAAGCAAACTAGTTAAGGCGTTTACCTCCCAAACACAAGGTACATGGTTTGATTCTCACCTTTGGAGAATGGCACAATGGTTAAAGTGTTTTTGCCTTAGAGACACAAAGTACAGGGTTTGATTCTCACCTTTGGTCACTGCCTGGGTATTGGCTACATGCATAATATTTTGCACAGTGATTGCCTAGTACGTACCTAAGAAACACTATGATCGTATTAAACAATAAGTGATAAAATAATAAAAAAGAAACCACTGTACTAGGAACATAAAAAAAGGATGTTTAATAAGTGCTTTCATCCTCAATGATGCAGACTTCACCAGATGAAATTCAACATGAAAATAGATGTGATGGAACTCTCAGAATATGTGTCCCAGGCATGTATGACCCTAGCCCTGAGCAGTACTCTTCCATCACCCAGAATGATACCACAGTACGAGCAGAAAATGATTAACTTCAACAATTGACTAAGTTTCTGGTGTCATTCTAAGGGGATCCTGTATCTGTCTGCCTTGGATGACATGATCGACAGACCTCGATACTTTGCCAGAGATGGCCTGAATCTGTCACCCCTGGGATTCCGGCTACTGGCTAAGGCTCTTGCCACCCCTATAGTGCTTTTTTTAGGCAGTGTTCCAAAGACCAAAATTCCACTATAACTGCTACAAACAAATTCAATCTGCGGGTCATGCTGCTCAATGCTATAAGTCTAAATCTCAAGATGCACTCATTCGAAGCTCTCCTCAAAATGGAGAATGTTGACATTTGTGCTGTAATGGAGGCCTGGTTTAAAGAGGTAGAAAGCACCCCTGCACTCTCAGGCTACAACTCATTCCATACCTTTCGGCCCCAGATTATGGCCAGAAGCTCCAAAGGCGGTGGTGTCTCCATATTCATAAAGGAAACACACACCTTCAGACTGGTAGCCCAGCATAATGCATCTGAGATACTTCAAGTACAATTAACAGTGGGTAAGATGGCGATACAAGTCATAGACTGCTACAGAACCCCAAACATGCCCCTTGATTCTCCCTCCAGCTTTCTAAGCACCCTGGAATCTATCAAGGTCCAGCCCAATAGTCTCATACTGGGTTACTTCAACTACCCTTCCATCAACTGGGAAAACTATTCTAGTACCAATGTACAGGCCCAAAGCTTCCTAGAATTTATTAACTCCATTCCCCTGGACAAATTCATTCTGATTCCCACTACAGGAAGCAAAATCCTCGACCTGGTTATCACCAACATGTGAGACCGTTGCTCCACACCTATAGTCAACTCCTCCCTGGTTAAATCTGACCACAAACTGATCACCATGGAATTCTCCATCTCAATCACACCACACACTCCCCGCAAAGGTGACCACCCTGAAAAACTTCTCCAAAGCTGACTTTGGGTCCTAAAAAACAGAATTGGCTAACTTCTCGGCACCCATGATGATGGAAAATAGTTGTATGACTGCCAAATCATATACCAATGAGCCTCCGCAAAGGTGGGTGTGTGGCAATGAGCCTCCACAAAGGTGGCACTGTATGAGCATGCACACAAATGCATGGATCTTGCCATACCAAATAGAACCAAGATGCTCTCCTCCAAAGAAAGGAAGCCAATCTGGTGGTCCCCAGCCATCAATAAACTCTACAACAGAAGGAAGAAACTGTTGCAAAAAAAATGAAGTCACAAGGCTAGAAAAATTCCCTTAACAGACTCAACAAAAAATTTGAGATCCCTTGTCAAATCTTCTAAAGCCAGCTACGAAGGCAGAATTGCAGCCAACACCAAAAACAGCCACAAAGCCTTCTACAGCTATATAAAGAACCTCCAAGGCAGTACTCAGATTTGCTCTGAGTTACTGCCCAATGGTCCCTCCTATACTGAGCCAATAGATATAGCTAACATACTGGCTGACAGATTCATTGCCAACTTTACCCCTCTCACACCCCCCAAAGGCCCTATCACAATACCAGATGAAAGCCTGGTACCCACCATTTCTGTGGTACAGGTAAAAGCTGCATTGTCCAAAGCTAAGAATACAGCATCCATGGAACCTGATAATATCCCTGGCTGCCTCCTACATGAGTTACAAAACAAACTGGCACCACACCTGTGTGCCCTGTTCAATCACATCCTTACCTCAGGCTTTGTCCCTAACAAATGGGACACTGCTACAGTCATCCCTCTCTACAAAGGGAGAGCAACTACAAACCATGGGAACTACCACCCCATTAGCCTAACGAGACTGGTATGCAAAGCTATGGAGTGCATCATCATGGACCTGCTCCACAAACATATAGGCAATCTCCAAACTCTTGACCCCACACAGTTTGGCTTCATCATGGGGAGATCCTGCCTACTAAACCTGGTTGACTTCTTTGAGGCAGTCACCAAGGCTGTGGATGAGGGTAAAGCAGTGCATACAGCCTATCACGACTTGGCCAAGGCCTTTGATACCATTCCCCACTTGGGTATCATTGATAAACTGACCAAACTAGCATCAATCTTTATATCACTAGATGGGTTGCAAACTGGCTCACAGACAGGACCCACAGAGTGAAAGTTGCAGACTCCAAGTTAGACTGCTCACCAGTCATGAGTGGAGCCCCACAGGGCTTGGTACTAGGCCCTCTCCTGTTTAGCATCTACTTCTCAGAAGTCGAAGTCCAGGCCAACATAGAGGGACTCTGACTGACCAAGTTCACTGATAACTGCAAGCTAGGAGTCATTATCAACTCCCCAAGTGATGCAGACATCCTACAAATGGGCATCTCTGAGACCAATGACTGGTGTCGGAACCATGGCCTTAAGCTTAACACCAAAAAATGCATTATCATTCCCTTTGGAAAAAACTCAGCTCCCATGAACTACCACATTGATGAGAGCCCACTAAACACTGAAGGGGCCATAAGAGATCTGGGCGCCCAGGTCGACAGCCACCTCACCTTCGACCACCATGTTGCCACTGTGATCAGAAAGTCCTTCTATGTGGCACATCTTATATAGGGTTTGTATCCAGAAAGAAAGAGGTCATCATCCCTCTCTACAAATCCCTTATTAGACCAATTATGGAATATAACGCCCTGTTTGGCATGTACCTGACCAGACACCTACAACAGCTGGAGATGCCACAAAAGTACCTCACAAAAAGGATCCAAGACCTTAAACACATGTCCTATATGGACAAATGCAAGAAACTTCAGCTGTCTTCAGTCTCATCATCTACTCAGAGGTGATCTCTGCTTGACTTACAAAGCCATGTCTGACCCAGCCCTACTTGGTATGCTACACCGAAAGAAATCCCAATCCCCCCATGCCACACGCTCCAGAGACCACAAACTTACTACCACAATCAATAGAACATACTGGAGGGGCAGGTTCATCTCCCAAAGTCTGCCCATACTCTGGAATAAGCTTCCCATTCATGTCAAGCAGAGCACCTCGCTGCACCTCTTCAAGATAAATAACGTAGAGTGGATGGGTAACAGAAAGTTCACCTCAGGAATCACTCCAGTTGCCCTATTGGATAGAGGCACTGTGAACTAACATCGGGTGTCATGGAAAATTATTTGGGACTAGGCTTGTAAAGGCTCCAGGGCCATTAGCCTAGTACACATCTATGAACAAGGATAAAACAAGATATTTAAATAGTTTATGCAAATAGCCCAGTTATGCAATGTTTTTACCTTCTACTGCCATCCAGTGTGTTTAGGCAGCAAACAAGAGTATAAAGAAAGGTAAAGCAGAGCAAGCCAAACTGTCTTTAACATTTCAAGGATTTTGATTTTAATAGACTAATAAGATTTGACTGCTTATACAAAACAGTACTTATATCAGCTAGCAACCTGAGTTGCCACTGGTATTCCTTATTTTCCAGTTGCTGTTAAAATCACATCCTCTGACGTCCAGCAAAATTGATCCAAGAAGTCAAATACAAATGATTTAAAATTCTGTCATGTAATACTGTGTTTGAATAAAGCACTCTTTGTATTATTTCATATTTATTGCATTTGTGTGTTAATATATTGCTATCAAAATCTTTCTGTTGGTCTTCCATGCATAAAAGCTTTCACAAGATCAACAGGCAGGAATGTAAATTACTATAACAGCATTACAATGAAAATGTCCAGTTGAGCCAATTATGCTATCTCCATGGTGCAAATAAACATTAGGACAATTACTAATGTAATTGCACATAGAACATTCATTGCAGGAGTATGTCCATTTGCTTTATTGGCTGCAATGCCTTCTACTGAAGGAGACCTGGTTTCAAGAAGTTGCTTTAAATCAATACATTGTTCTTAACAAATCATGGGTAAGTCCCAGTAATCTGAGGCACCTTTGTATTGCCTTTTAAATGTTAAAGATAATCTATATTGCTCTACTTTTTATTATACCTTCATTATATTGCTCTGGTTTCCTGGATTTTAACCACTTTTTTTGTGTAAATGCTGGGTGTGGGGTGGGGGTTGGTATAATGGTTAAAATGCTTATCTCACAGTCATAAGGTACAGGGTTTGATTCTCACCTTTAAAAGACAATTTGACTAGGCTTAAGGGCAGCTAGCCTAATGCTTACCTATGACCCTGTATTTACAGCCACTGGACAGCATCATAAGATAAATGTTATGTAACTGGGCTATTTAATTATTTTATCCTTGTTCTAACCGAAGAAAACAGACACATGACTGAGTTACACAAGATATTTTCCTTCTGAGTTTCAACTTTTCCTTATGAATTTTATCTGATGAAGTCAGTATTGTAAATGAAAATGCTTATAAAATGTATTTTTTCCTAGCACAGTGATAAAGCAAATTAAACAAGGGGGCACATAGTGCCTATGAGTCTTGCTGGACCACCAGGCATCCTAGAGTACCCCAAGATAGTACACAACAAACAACAACAATACATCTCTACAGCTTGCATTCCAAACCAGAGATTAATATCTTCTAATATGCACTTTTTGTCCTGCAGATGTAGCTAGTAAAGATGCCAGTCAGGAAGCCTACCAGGAGTAAGATCAGCACTTCATACATCAATGTAGACAGGATATGCAGAATATGAATGTCATGTACGTTATGGTACTTTTGTACTGTGCTACCATCAATGGCAAGTGTGATTGACTACCCCTCTTGTGCATAGGCAGAGGAATCATATGCATGCATGTCTTTCATGGTAATGCAAACAATATATGTCTGCCCCTCAACCTGTAAGCAGAGGTGTTACATAAATACCTGGAACAAATGCCAGCAAGAACATTGTACAACTGTCACTTTCTCTTCTAGGCAGATGTGTTATGCAGATGCGCAGTACCCAAAGCACCACCAGTCTGTGCAGCTGCCATCAGTACGTTACTCCGTTACGTGTATTTTGTAACAAGTACACAAGAACATCTATATAATAAGAAGGCAGCAGTGTCCATATATGTAACATGATGTTATATGACTGACTGCTTCACAGAGAGACACACACTCAAAAACACATATATATCCAAATCTATATATCGCGCTCTCTCATTCTGTCTTTAGATATATATATATATATATATATATATATATATATATATATATATATATATATATATATATATATATCTACACACACACACACACACACACACACACACACACACACATATATATATATATATATATATATATATATATATATATATCCAGGACTGTTTGTAAGCTTCTGAGCCCCCCAAGTGTTTCTGTGTTGGAGAGAAGCCTTCTAGCTTATCAGTGGGAGTGGTAAGCACTAGGTAGCATATCTACTACAAGAGGAGTGGTTTTGGGCCCAGAAATTGCAGCTTATTGGCTGCTTGGACAGTTTTTCCATCTCTTTCAACTTTCTTGTTTAAAAGCCCACATTTGTTCTTGTTTCTCAACTTTCCTGTAACTATTCTAGTCCAGATACAGATTTGTTGTATCCAGGACTATTTGTAAGCTTCTGAGTGGTGCCAAAGTCTGCTCTTCAATTTTTCCCTTAGATCTGCTAGTTCTCTCCTCTCTTACATTTTTACTAGCTTATTAGTTTAGCACTTTACCAAACTTCTTTAGCAATTATTGTAGCACACAAAAGTGCTACCAGCACTGAACGTTCTACAAGGAAACAGTTCCAGTACTTATTATTAATGCCCACCCCTCCAGGCATATCTAAAGGTCAGTTCCCTGTGCTTTCTCCTATTAACTTGGTGAACTTGGGCACCCTGCGGCAATGTAGCAACTGCCTCATATACACTGACAACCCTCTCCTCTTACCTCCCAAAACTCAGACTTGAAAGAGATGCACTTATATATCCAAACTGGAAGCCACGCACTCTCCAGCCAAGACTGGAATAGCTGGTCAAGAGGAGAAGGTCAACACTTGCACCACACCACATGGAACACATAGCCATCCAGAACTCACACCAGCACTGCCTTCACATAAAAACACAAACCACACACCCACCTTTGCGGAGGCTCTCAATAAAAATCTACTCAAACAGCAGATACCTCCAATGCAGAAATGCACTCAACTACCACAACACAATACTAATTACAAGACACATAACTCTCCTAAACAGTGTGCTACTCAACCAAAACCCCTAAGGCAAAACAGCATGCCCAACACACTAGTCATAGGTGACTCAATAGTGAGGGACACTGATGTCCCACTCACTAGGTTGAATAAGGAGAAAGTAACAGTCAGCTACCTGTCAGGCGCCAGGATCCACCACATAATGCATGCACTCAGGTCCCTCAACAACAGGTACAAATATGACTGTCATTATACATGTGGAAGTGAATGACCTGAGATGTACCTCCCTGGACTATATGAAAAGAGACATGGAGGAGCTTTTGGATTATGTAGCCCGGGTGGGTTTGACCCTAGCCCTAAGCAGCATCTTACCATCACCTAGAATAATACCACAGTACAAGCAGAAAATGATTGATTTCAATAATTGGCTAAGTTTCTGACGTCATTCTAAGGGGATCCAGTATTTGTCTGCCTGGGATGACATGATTGACAGACCTCGATGCTTTGCCAGAGATGGCTTACATCTATCACCCCTGGGCTTCCAGATACTGGCCAAGACTCTTGCCACCCCTATAGTGCCTTTTTTAGGTGGTGTTCCAAAGACCAAATTACCACTGTAATAGCTACAAACAAATGCAATACGAGGGTCATGCTGCTCAACGATAGAAGTCTAAATCTCAAAATGCACTCGCTTAAAGCACTCCTTAAAATGGAGAACATCGACATTTCTGCTGTAACAGAGACCTGGTTTAAGGCAGCAGAAAGCACCCCTGCACTACCAAGATATAACTCATTCCACAACTTTTGGCCCCAGAACTTGGAACAAAGTTCCAATGCCAGTGGCGTTTCCATATTCATAAAGGATGCGCACACCTCTAGACTGGTAGCCCAACATAGCGCATCTGAGATACTTCAGGTGCAGCTAACATTAGGTAAGATAGCGATTCAGGCCGCAGCCTGTTATAGGTCCCCAACCGTGTCCCTAGACTCACACTCCACATTCCTAAGGGCCCTGGAGAATATTAGGGTCCAACCTAACACTCTCATACTGGGTGACTTCAACTACCCCTCCATTAACTGGGAAAACTACTCATGTACCAATACACTTGCCCAACATTTCCTGAAATTAATTAATTCCAGTGCCCTGGACCAGCTCATTATTCCCTCCACTAGAAGCAGCAACATCCTTGACCTGGTCATTACTAACATGGGTGACCATTGCTCTACACCAATAGTCAACTCCTCCCTGGTTAGATCTGACCACATACTAATCACCTTGGAAATCCAAATCTGTCCCACCCCACCCCCCTACAAAGGTAACCACCATGAAAAATTTCTCCAAAGCTAACTTTGGGCTCCTAAAAACAGAGGTGGCTAACTTCATGGCACCCATGCAAATGGAGAATAGTTGCATGACTACTGAATCATACACCAATGCACTGTATGAACACATAAACAAATGCATGGATCTCGCTATACCCAATAGAACTAAGATGCTCTCCTCCAAAAAAAGGAAGCCAATCTGGTGGTCCCCTTCTGCAACAGAAGGAGGAAACTGATGCAGAATAAGGTTAAGTCCCAAGACAAGAAAAACTTCCTTATCAGCTTCAACAAAAAGTTGAGATCCCTCATCAAATCCTCTAAAGTTAGCTATGAAAACAGAATTGCAGCAGATAGTAAAGACAAGCACAAGGCCTTCTATAGTTATGTAAAGAATCTCCATGGTAATACCCAGATTTTCTCTGAGCTACTGCACAATGGTACCTCCTATACCAAGCCAACAGATATTGCCAATATACTGGCCGACAGATTCAATGCCAACTTTAACCCTCTCCCCCCCAGAGGACCATTCACAATACCAGTAGATTGACAGGCACCCAGTATTACTGCTGCACAGGTTAAAACAGCACTGTTCAAGGCCAAGAATACAGGTTCTACGGGACCTGACAATATCCCTGGCGGTGTTCTACATGAACTACTGAGTGAACTGGCACCTCACATGTGTGCCCTATTTAATCACAGCGTCACTTCAGGCTTTGTCCCTACCAAATGGTGCACTGCTACAGTCATCCATCTCCACAAAGGAGGAGTGACTACAGACCCTGGGAACTATCGCCCCATTAGCTTGATGAGTCTGATATGCAAAGCTATGGAACGCATCATCGTGGGCCTAATAAACAAGGTAATAGGGAATCTCCAAACTCTGGATCCTACACAGTTTAGTTTTGTGAAGGGTAGATCATGCCTGCTCAACTTGGTTGACTTCTTTGAATAAGTCACCAGAGCTGTGGATGAAGGCAAGGTGGTTCACACAGACTACCTTGATCTGACCATGGCCTTTGATACCATTCCCCACTCAGGAATCATAGAAAAACTCACTAAGCTAGGCATCAACCCCTATATCGCTACAGGGGTTGCAAACTTGCTCACAGATAGAACCCACAGTGTGAAAGAAACTGACGTCAAGTCAGGCTGCAGAACAGTCACAAGTGGAGTCACACATGATTCTGTCCTGGGTCCTCTCCTGTTTGGTATCTACTTCTCTGAAGTCCAGGCCAACACAAAGGGACTCTGGCTGACAAAGTTCGCAGATGAGTGCAAGTTGGGAGCTATTATTAACTCCCCAAGTATGATGACACCCTACAGAAAGGTATCACTAAGACCAACAACTGGTGTCAGAACCATGGCCTTTAGCTCAATGGCAAAAAATATGTAGGGGAAAAACCCAGTTCCCTTGAATTACCACATCGATGGTAGTCCACTGAACACAGAAGGCATTATATAAGAGATGTGGGAACACAGGATGACAGCAACCTTTCTTTTGACCACCACATTGCTACTGTGGTCAGAAAGTCCTTCTATGTGGCACATCTCATTACTAAGGTTTTGCATCCAGGAAGAAAGAGGTCATTGTCTCCCTCTACTCTTCCATCATTACGCCAATCATCAAGTACAATGCCCCATTTGGCATGTACCTCACTAGACACCTGCAACAACTGGAGAGGCCGTAAAAGTACCTCACAAAGAGGATCCTAGGCCTTAAACACTTGTCCTATATGGACAGACTCAAACTATTCTCTGTCTTATATCGACTACTTAGAGGTGATCTCTGCTTGACTTACAAAGCCATGTCTGACCCAGCTCTGTTAGAAATGTTACATCTAAAGAAATCCCAATCCCTCCACACCACACACTCCAGAGACCTCAACCTCATTACCACAATCAACAGAACATGCTGGAGGGACAGGTTCATAACTCAGCGACTGCCCATGCTATGGAATAGATTTCCCATACATGTCAAGCAGAGCACCTCACTGGCCCTCTTCAAGAGAAATCTTGATGAGTGGATGGGAAACAGAAAATTCACCCCGGGGATCACTCCAGTGGCTCTACTTGACAGAGGCACTAGGAACTAAGGTCGGGTGGCACGATGCCAGGGGAATCCTGTGGGCTAGGCTTGTAAATACTCCAGGGCCATTAGCCAAGTACAGACCTATGAACCTAGATATATATATATATATATATATATATATATATATATATATATATATATATATATATATATATACACACATACATACACACACACACAAACACACGTGTGTGTGTGTGTATATATATATATATATATATATATATATATATATATATATATATATATATATATATATATATATATAGATAGATAGCAATGGGTGTGAGGGGTGCAGGGGGGCTTGCCTCCCTGCTTAAACTGTTTAGGTATTACTTATTTCTTTTTTTAGTTTTTTATCTGATGTTCAAACTTTCAAAAGTTTGATCATATCGTCTCGGCCATATGAATGTCGAACTTTTGAAAGTTCGATCATCTGAAGTAGTCCCTTTGCGGTGGAAATATTAATGAAGAAGTTTTTATGTTTGTTGAATTACTCATGCTTCAACTGTAGATTTTCTTTTGATTTCACTTTGCCTGATTTATGTCATAAGTTTCACTCATTACTAGGAATGAGATGTGCTTACTGTAAACCTCTAGCTACGTGTGTCTCGTATTACAGATTTCATGTAGCACTCCTGCCTGCTTCCCAGATGAATGATACTGCATTTACATTGGTTACTTTGCTATTTTCAGTCTTTCCCATTGGGTGCTGTACATTTTACTTCTACAGTGATTGGGTCTTACACATGTTAAGTCTTTTATGATACTTTTCTGTATATTAATGTGTGCTGCATTGTAAATTTTTATTTTCTGATGTTCAACACTAAAGGGACGAAAGAGCTAAATACTTGTTCTGCCTTGTGTGTTTTTTCTCTTTGTACCAGTGGAGTTTTTTGTTAACATATATATGTATGTATATATATATATATATATATATATATATATATATATATATATATATATATACACACAGACACACACACTAAACAACTTGATTAATGGCTTGCACCCGAGAAAATAACTAAAAAAAAAAATGGAAACTTAGAGTAGTGCTGTCATCCCAAACTTTTAATAACAAGGAACTTCATCAGAATACATCTCCGTTTAATGTAAACATTTAAATAGTAAACATTTGACCCGCCAAACTATCCTATTTAGTGAAATGATTGGCTTGGATAGTTTGGCTGGATAAATGGTTATGTTAAACGGAGATTTATTCTGATGAAGTTCCTTGTTATTGAAAGTTTGGGACAAAAACACGAATGCAAGTCTCTATTTTTTGGTCCTCTTTCAGTTAATTCCTTGGGTGCAACCTTTAACCAAGTTGTTTAGTTATTTGTTCATTTTTCACTTGGGTTTGGTTCTTTTTATATACATACACACACACACACACATATATATATATATATATATAGAGAGAGAGAGAGAGAGCTACACACACATATACAGGTGTGTGTGTGTATTATTTATTTTATTTATTTATTTATTTAACATTTGTTTGCCAGGATAGTCCGACTGGAAAACAAGTGCCCATTTTCAGCGGAGTCCTCGGGAGAAAATCTCTATAAATTTAAGAGAGAAGAAACATTTTACAAGAGAGACATTATAGAGTGATAGCATACAGATTGTAGACTTTACAGCAGTTAGTATACAATAAGAGGATATTACCCCTTTTGGTTGAAAATACAAGTGTACAAAATATACAGTGAGAGTAGATAAG
>NC_056742.1:363931264-363936264 GCF_019279795.1 Protopterus annectens
AAATAGCCAGGGAATTGTTACGGCTAGGCTTGTATAGGCCCTAGGGCTGATAGCCTAGTACCAACCTATGACCCTATGAACCTATATATATATATATATATATATATATATATATAAAAACGGTTCCCATTCACATTGCCGAAAGTACATTTCTCCGAACTACATTTTGTCTAGACCATAATTCCGAATTTACACTTCTCTGAAACGGCACTTTGCTATCGCACTGCAGTATGTATGAAAAAAATATACTATTGTCAATGTAGTGCGATCTCAGAGTCAGTATATATAATATACAAATTACAGAAAATTAATTAATGTGGTTTAACTGTTTTCCGTTTCGAAGAAGTGTAAATTTGGAGTTATGGTTTCGGGAAAATGTACTTTCAGCAATGTGAATGTGATCCATATAAATATATATATATATATATATACACACACACACACACACACATATATATATATATATATATATATATATATATATATATAGATCTATCTTCTTTAATGGAAAGTACGGTTCATCGAACGGTACTTCCGCAAAATGACTTCCGTGAAAGTGCATTTTGTTGAAAACGCACTTTCATGGAAAAATTAAAAGAAAACTAAACATTAAAAAAAAACCCCACAGTAAACAGTAATATGCAGGGGGGCAAGCCCCACCCCCCTACTTTAATATTCTCACTCTGAGATCGCACTACAGTGGGGAAAAGGGAATATTCCCTTATCCCCACTGTACCATGATCTCAACAATAGTTTCCTTAGTTGTACATCAACAGTATACATTGATGTACAACTAATGGTACATGCAAACTGCACTTTTTTTTTTCTTTAGCAAAAGTGCATTTTCAACAAAATGCACTTTCACTAAAGTGGGTTCGATAAAGTGTGGTTCGATGAACCATACTTTCAACAATACAAATAGGACCCACACATATATCTATATATATATATCTATATATATATATATACATATATATATATATATATATATACACACAAACAAAAACTTCTTCCACTATGCAAATAAAAAAAGCAGAGCAGAACAGGTGTTGAGCACTTCATTCTTTAATGGTAACAAGAACATCTTCAGAAGAACATTTTTAGAATGAGTATGCAACTGGTAAGCCGTACCTTAAATATCGTTGTTGGTGCAAAGTAAGCAGTCAATAAGATGTGACTTTAAATCAGCTGTAAATGATGAACTCAGTCTTTGAGCTAAGGCAAGTGAAAGATAATAAAATGTTACAGACAACCACTTAATTGTTCTAGAGAACCTGTAATGTCTTTGAAAAGGTAGTTAGTGGTGAGGGGGTTACCTCAACCACCGCAAAGCACACTTAATATTCAGAGTTTCATTCAGTCCTGGGAAAACCTCTGCAATGAGGAGTAACTGCCACTTTAACTCACAAAACTCCAGCAAAGTATGCACATCTCCATAAAATAAATCAACCTGTTCTAAAACTAGAAATACAAATTTGTGGAACCTTGTACATACTTTACTATGTTTACCTAAGGCATTATTTGTCTCTTTATTACATATGGCTGCACAGTGTTCTTTGATATGGTCTGACAGTTTCTTCAATGTCTTTCCTACATAAAAACTGTGGCAGGTAACATGTTGATGCTATCACAGTTAAAATATCTATGGAAAACCACTACATAGTTACAATGCTGAAAAACATAGTTTGAGCCATTGCAGATGAAATTGCAAACCACGTACAATCCCCACGCGAACATGCCTGAAGGTTTATCAGTGTCATTAGAACTTTCAATTATAAATGGTGCATCTGAATATTCAGATGAGGTCCACAATGATTTAGTGGTCTGGTGTGAGAAAGTTGGTGCATTTCCTAATACTGAGATTAATTCCCTGCTATTACGTATAATGTTCCAGATTTTAGAAATTTCTCTAATAGTTTCTTGTCTAAACAAACAGGAAATGGAAAACTGAGGGTCCAAAGTACAGTTACTCTTCTGATAGGTCTGCAAGGGGGTTCTGCTGAAAGCAGAACTTTGACTGGAAGACCAGAAGGCTCGGTCCAAACCAGTAAATTGATTGGCTGCTTGCTGAAACCTAAACGTGCATCTTGGTCGAAACTTAGTTGCATGACCCATTCACTTCCATAAAGATACTCTTTAACAATGGGAGTAGATAATTTCTATTCACAAAAAGACTGCAGAGAACTCTGCTTTCCAGAATAAAGATGTCATTTCAAATAATAATACAGGAGTATCTCATGGATTGCCCCCTTACAATATTTCTCTTCATAACAAAAATGGATACTAGCTTCTAAAATCTAAGTAATGGTTACAATAAGTCTTTTTTCTGAAAATGTTAGATTCCCAAGAAAGATTATCCATATTGAGAGTGATTTCAATGTCAGCAAACTGAACCACCATGCCACATCCTGAAATTTTTAAATTGAGTAAAGGAATGCTTTTTGAAAGGGACTTGAAACAGTCAAGACATTCAGGTGTACCCTGCCACACAAAAAATGTATCATCTATGTATTGCTTGTACACTCAAGTTTGTTGAAACCCTGATAGAACCAGGGTGTTGACTTCCCATGCACTTAAAAGCAGATTAGCATATGTTGGGGCCATTTTTGACCCCATCGCTACCCATTTAACTTGATGGTAAACAACTTCATTAAAATAAACAAAGTTTCCTTGTAGCACACAAGAGATCAGGCTACAAATGTTTTCAATGTTACTATGTGAGAAAGTGGAATAACTGTGTAAGAATGTTTTAACATATTCAAGACCCTCAGTGTGTGAGATATTAGTGTAAACTGATTTGATATCTAACGTAACAAGCATTTTTATCTTCATGTGTTGGTTGGTTAATAAATAGTTCATTTAACAAAGCCCGAGTCCTTTAAATAGAAAGCTGTGGTTTGGACTGTCAGATTAAGTAGTGAGTCAATAAATTCAGAAATTTTCTCAGTCTTAGACCATTTATTTGACACTATATGCCTGAACAGTGGGTTTACTGCAAACACTTGCCAAGCCTGGGTGAGGGTACGTGCAAAAAATGAAAATCTTCCAATGAAATTAAATTATTTCATTCCAAGTTCTTTAGCAACTTATCTATGCCTGCAAAGTTATGTCAGACAGGCTTAACATCTACTTTTTTATAGTATTCACTGTTAACCAAATCTGTCTCCAATATGTTAATGTATTGCGTTTGCTCCATTAAAACAATACCAGTTCCTTCAGCCACCTTCATGATTCGAAGGCTTTTATCATTCTCCAATTCATGTAGAGCTGTCAACTCAGAAGATGTGAGGTTAAATCACTTTTCTGCACTGCTTTGTTGTAGCAAGTTTTGAAGATCATGCTCACACACCCTCTAGAAAATCAGGAGTGTGTTGTACAGTGGGGGGGGGGGGTTGAAAAGGCTTTTTCTTTTAAGTGTAGTATTATTGAAATCTGTTAAATGCAGTAGAGTTCAACTGATCAGAAAGATCCTTAAAGTATACTTTTAAGTTAAGCTTTCTGAGAAACAGTCGTAGTTCCAATAAAAGATTTGATAAATTCTCCTGTCGTGCCGGTATAAACGTAAACCCTTTATTCAAAATGTTAAGAGTTTCTGCAAGGATAACTCTATTAGTTAAATTAAGTACTGCTGACCCATGTAAGGCAAAGTCATTTTTAAGAATGAGATCTGGGGTCTCTGAGAATTCCTCCTGCCTCTCAGACAACCTGTGAGTACCACTGTGGTTCCTGAACTCCTCCTTCTTCCTGAAGTTTGCTCCAGATTCCATTTGCCCCTGCCCGTGACACTGTCCATGCTCATCTGTGCATGGCACAAAAAAGCAGTATTTTCCAGATGTGTCTGTATCTTGTGACAAATTTGTTAGTTGCAAAGTGTTATTGGCAATATTAAGTAAGTCCAAAACACTGCTTTGGGACTGCATTCAAGAGAATGAAGTAGCTGAAATTGCCACCAGTAAATCAGTAACAGACACTATTGCTGTAGATCCCTGCTGTGGAGGCCTGTAGACTGAACAAACTCTCTGCTGAGGATGCCTATTGTCAGTATAAGTACCCGACCTAAAAGGAAGTACATTATTCAAAGGGTATGCTTGCTGGTTCTGATATTGTGAAATGTCCCTCTGCATTTTTTGTTTTTTCCTATGAATTACAGTAGCAACATGTCTAGTACTCCTCGGTGAAATGCCAAAGAGAATATGCTGATATTGTTGCAGATTGGGCTGTTGTACAATCCTGGAATGTAAAGTAGTGATCTCTCATTTAAGCTCAAGTTTAGCTGCATTATGATTTATCCGCACTCACAAAACTTGCAAACCTGCTTCAGTAAAAATGTTGACTAGGTCACTGTACAGAGCAGACTCCCTAGTGATCCAGTTTGGAATTTTATAAAACCTCAGACCTTGTGGAATGATTTTATTTTGTCAGCAGCTGGAAAGATACAGGATATCACATTCAATATTGTGAAATATAAGCAGCAACCTTTCCAATTTGGAAATAAGAGGTTTGTAGTTATTGGAAAACAACATTTTTTCCTGGTCAATTTGACCCAGCCAAAGAGTCTGCTTCTGATTGTTAACTTGTAGAAAGGGATTAGTCCTGCCTTCAGTAATCATTAAATCCAACAGGTTGTGATCTGGAGGTTGAATATTTTGGCTGCACACTTGTTCCGTACTCGAAAGTGGTTGACTGCATCTGTCATGAAAAAAATCCATTGATAATATCTATATATGTGTGTGTATGTATGGCCAAGACCATATGATCGACATTCGCAATTTAGACCATACAAAACAAAAACAAAAAATAAAAAACAACAAAATCTTACCTTTAAGCTACAAGCAGGGAGGGCTACGCAACCCCCTGGAACTTAAATATACCAACTCCGAGATCGCACTACAGTGCGGAAGATGGAAATCTTTCCATTCCGCACTGTTTGCAGATGCCAGTTCTGCATGGTCGTCATTCTGAATGTCAATCATATGGTCTCGGCCATATGGTCTTCAACA
>NC_056742.1:363938764-363953764 GCF_019279795.1 Protopterus annectens
TCGTAATTAGAAGTTATGTACTCACCATAACGTTCCATCTGAGTAGGTGTATTCATTTGTCTGCAACCTGTGGGTTATGGATCCGATATCGGATCCGAACCGGCATGGTTTTCCAGCTATGGATCCGAGCTCTCAGCTCCTCCCCTCACCCATAATGCCCTGCTCTCCCTACATGACCTCAGATCGAGTTTGCCATCAAAAGAAATACCCTAAAAAGGGTAACACATAATATGCAGGAAACTGACAAGGCCAGGGGGATAGGAGGGCGGGATGGTTGCAGACAAATGAATACACCTACTCAGATGGAACGTTATGGTGAGTACATAACTTGTAAATCTGAAGGAGGGGATTCATTTGTCTGCAACCTGTGGGACAGAGTCCCCAGCTACCAAAATCTTGGGCGGCCATCATGGAAGGATATTCCGGAGTACCGCGGAGCCAAAGGATGCTCTACCTCTAGATGTAATATCCAACTTGTAGTGGGAAATAAAGGTATGAGATGAAGCCCAAGTGGCTGCTGAACAAATATCATCCAGAGGAATCCTAGCTTTAAAGGCCGCTGAAGTAGAAACTGACCGGGTTGAATGGGCATGTACTCCCTCCGGTGCGGGCCTTCCAGAAGCTTGATAAGACAATAAGATGCACTGCGAAATCCAGCGTGATAAGGAGACTTTAGAAATTGGCTTGCCCAAATTGAATTTAGCAAAGGAAATAAACAACTGGTCGGATTGCCTATGACCAGCTGTCCTGTTCAGATAAAATCTAAGTTGCCTGTGAACATCTAAGGAATGTAGCTTGTATTCACCTTTGTTTTGATATTTAGGAAAGAAAAAGTACAGTTTTGTACCTACCATAAATGTAGATGTCCGAGAGGTATGCATCTGCAGTCCTAACAAATGGGTTGTCCTGGCCTCAGGCAGCCCTTCGGTCGGCCGGATTCCAAAGTCTGGGTCTGGCCTCGGCTGATGTCGCACTTCACCCGACATCATAGCTGCAGTTCAGCGGGTATAAAGGCATCAGCCGACGCCATTTTCCTCAGTGTTTCTTGCCCCAGATGCCAGGTGCCCTCTAGGAAGGCTAAATTTGGATAAATGCAAATGTTTCCAAACAATAGAGAGCAAATAGAAATAAACATGTATATATATATATATATATATATATATATATATATATATATATATATATATATATACAAACAAATACACCATAATAGATTCCCCCAGCTAGCTACAAGATGGGCAAATACCCTAGGAGTACCACAGAGGGGAAGGAGGGTGGGTAATCCTGACTGCAGATGCATACCTCTCGGACATCTACATTTATGGTAGGTACAAAACTGTACTATGTCCTTCAAGGATGCATCTGCAGTCCTAACAAATGGGTAGAATACCATAGCCAAACTGGGGGAGGGGGCACTAAGGAGGCACTAAGAGTTTATGGTGTAAAGATCCCTTGCAAAACAGCAGTGGCAAAACCTGCTCGGGATCTGGAGTATAAAGGTAGATTATAATGCTTGGCAAATGTATGCACGGAGCTCCAAGTAGCAGCCTCTAAAATGTCTTTGGTAGCCACTCCTCGTAAGAAAGCTGTAGTAGTGGCTGTAGCCCTTGTGGAGTGAGGTCTGATGTTTTCTAGAGTTGCCTTTCCATGAAAAGAGTAACAGAATCTAATGCAATTTCCTATCCATTTTGAGATTGTTTGTTTTGAAATTGCTTTTCCTTCCATTCCTGTTGCATATGCTACCAGAAGCTGGTCAGTTTTTCTATTGTTCTTGGTTCTGTCAAGGTAGTAGCGCAATTGTCTGTGCACATCCAAGTTATGCAGCAATCTTTCCCCCCTGTTCTGTGGGTTGGGGAAGAAAGTTGGTAGGTGTATTGCTTGGTTTAATGATACCCTGGAGACCACCTTTGGCATAAAGGTAGGATTAGTTCTCATGGACACTCTATCCTGATGGAAGATAAGGAAGGGCTGTACTGCCATTAATGCCTGTAATTCAGAAACCCTTCTAGCTGAAGTGATTGCAAGCAGGAATGCAGTCTCCCAAGATAAGTACTGTAATTCTGCTGTTGCTGCTGGTTCAAAAGGGGGAAGTGTCAACTTTTCTAACACAAAGTTCAAGTCCCATGTAGGCAATGGAGGTTTCCTTGGTGGCTTTACATTTTAATTCCTCTGAGAAACTGCCTGAGTAGAGGTTGAGAAAAGACTGGAGGATCCATGTTGTATTCTGCTGAAATTGCTGATGCATGAATCTTAATGGAGGAGTAAGAGAGACCCTTGTGGAAAAGCTCTGCTAAGTATTCCAGGATGTTAGCTATGTTTGCCAATGATGCATCCACTCCTTTTGTTGCACTCCAAATGAGGTATCTTTTCCATTTTGCTGTATAAGTTTTCCTTGTTGAGGGTCTGCGAGCCTCCAAGAGAATGTCTTTAACCCTTAGAGATAAATCTGGGTTATTTTTCCTTATGTAATGTTCCAAGCAGCTAGCTGCAGTGTTTTCAAGTTTGGATGCAGGATTTTGAAGTTGTTCTGTGTTAGCAGTAGAGGTAGTAGGGGTAGAGGCCATGCGTGTTCCCGGGACATACTCCTCAGTAGCGGGTACCAATGTTGCCTTGGCCAATCTGGAGCTACCAAGATGATCCTCAGGTGTTCTTCTTTGATCTTCAGTAGCACTTTGTGCATCAAAGGAAGAGGTGGGAATGCATATGCTGTCAGGTTTTCCCAACTGAAGGATAGGGAGTCCACCTTCCAAGCAAGTGGGTGGTATGTCCTTGTGCAGAATTTTTTCAATTGGTGGTTGTGTGGGGATGCGAACAGGTCTATTTCTGGCAGTCCCCATTTCCTTGTGATGGTTTTGAAGATGTCTGGATGCAGCATCCATTCGTGGGCATCCGTGGTGGTTCTGCTTAAGGTGTCTGCTAGAATATTTTCTTTTCCTGGCACAAATATGGCTTGGAGCTGAATGTTGAGGCTCAGGGCCACATTCCAGAGGTCTATTGCCATCTGGCATAGAGGATATGAATGTGTGCCTCCCTGTTTGTTGATATACCACATAACTGTGGTGTTGTCCGTCCTTATCAGCAAATGACCCTGTTGAAGAAATGGTCTGAATGTCTGAATTGCCTGTTTTACTGCCAGCATCTCCTTTTGATTTATGTGTAGGTTCATCTGGTCTTGAGTCCATAAGCCTTGTATGCACTTGTCCACCATGTGTGCCCCCCAACCGAGGTCTGAGGCGTCCGTGGTGATAGTCTGGCTTGGGTGAGGTCTGTGGAAGGGCAGTCCTTTGTTCAATTGACAGGCCTGGGCCCACCACTGGAATTCTTGCTTCAGGCATGGAATTATTGGAATTTGGGTTTCTAGGCTGTGCTTGTGCTGAGACCATAAATTAGGTTCATAGGTTCATAGATTAGTACTAAGCTAACTTTGCTGCCAGCCCATTAAGCCCAGCCAATTATCCCTTGTGAAACCCTGCACCTTGTTTTTGTTTGCAAACACACACCTTAACCATTAGGCCACCCTCCCACTTATTAAGGTTCATAGATTCATAGTTCATAGATTAGTACTAAGCTAACTGCCCTTGCGAGCCATATTAAGCCTAGCCAGTTATCCCTTGTGAGACTCAAACCCTGCACCTTGTGCTTATAAGGCAAACACCTTAACCATTAGGCCACCCTCCCAACCCTCAGGTACCCAAAATTCCTCAGGTACCATTGCAACTTCCTCATATGTAGCCTGGCATGTGGGATTAATATTATGCAGGATGCCATGTAACCCAGGGCTTGCAGGATTTTCCTTGCTGTAAGGTGGTTCTGCATTGTTAATGCCATGAAATAGAGTGGTAGCTGCTTCTGTTTTTCTGCTGTGAGGAATGCCATCTGGTTTGATGTGTCCAGTTCTGCACCCAGGAAGGTTATCCTTTGGGATGGTATCAGCCTTGACTTTTTTGTGTTGACTGTGTATCCCAGGGCTTGCAGCAGGTGAATAACCTTTTTTAAATCTTTTGTTAATTTGTCTTTGCTGTCCGCTTGTAACAGGCAGTTGTCCAGGTATGGATAAATCTGAATTCCCTGAAGCCTGCAATGAGCAATTACTGATGCCAGGCATTTCGTGAATACTCTGGGCGCAGTAGATAAACCAAAAGGCAATGCTGAGAATTGATAATGCTCTGATCCTGCAAGAAATCTGAGGTATCTTCTGCAATTTGGTCATATGGGGACGTGCAGGTATGCCTCCTTGAGATCCAGAGTCACCAGCCAAGACTCCTTGCCCAGCATGGGAAGAAGTTGCTGTAGGGTCAGCATTTTGAATTTTGGAACAATGAGATATGTGTTTAGAGCGGACAGGTCGAGGATAGGTCTCCAATGGTTTTCCTTTCTTGGTACTAGGAAAAGCCTTGAATAAAATCCTTGTCCTTGTTCCATAGGCGGTACCTTTTCTATAGCTCTCATCCTTAGTAAGTGGTCTATTTGCTGTAGAGCGTTTGTCCTTTGATTTGGAGGTAGGTTTGGCATTCCTCTCTTCCTTGGAAGAGTATGGAAATGAAACCTGTAGCCTTTGTCTATTGTCTGTAAAATCCATTTGTCTCCTGTAATGTAATGCCAATTTACTGAAAATAAGGTTAATTTTCCGCCTAAGGGTGCTGCCAGATGTTCCCTGGTAGGTGGTTTCAGAGCCAAGTCACTGAGATTGTCCTGTAGAAGTGGTAGTGGCTGGATCTGTGGCAGTAGTTCTCTGGCTGTTAGGCTGCCACTGACGTCCCCTGTAGGCACCTCTGGATTGACCTCTGCCTCTAGGGCGTCTATTTCTGCTTCTCTGTGCTCTGGTGGTGTCTGGAAAGGACCAATTCTTGGAAGGCCAGTTCCTACTAAACCTCAGAGGCTGGACCTGTAAGAAATCCTTGACTGTCTGGACAGATTTAGCTTTTTCTTCCACCTTCTTCAACACTTGCTGTGCAGGGGAACCAAACAAACTGTGCTTTTCCATGGGAGCATCTAGAAGCTTTGACTTTACATGGTCTGGTAAGGATTGCTCTTTTAACCATGCATGCCTTCTGATCACTGTACCAGTCATAGCTGATCTAAAGGAAGCCTCCAGTGCATCATAGCCGCATTTTAAGGAATGATTACTGACCTGCTGAGTGTTATGCACCAAATCCTGAAGGGACTTACGGTCTAAAGGCTCAGGCGAGGACAGTTTTTTAGTGAGCTGATCTAACAGAAATTCCTGATACTGAATCATGTGGAATTGACAGTTTAAGGCCCTAGCCGAAAGAGTAGCAGAAGTATAAACTTTTTACCCCATCTCCAATGCCCTAGATTCTCTTTCAGAGGGAGGGTTTTTGGCAGAGGCAGCTGCTACAGCTTTGGGGCCCTGTGAAATAGTTTCAGGATCTGCAATAGGAGCCTTGTATAAATGATAATGTGTGTCCGGAACCCTGTAGTATCTGTCGGGCTTAGCAGGGGCCGGAGGCAGTGAGTCAGGGGCAGTACAAGCATCATTAAATGCATCATCCACAACTGAAAGTACTGGAGGAATAGCTAAAGGCCTATGCTGTGGTAAATGTAAAAAGGTCCTAAGCCTTTTCCTAGAATCTGAAAAATCCTGGCCCTGCCATTGAAATTGTTCCCTCATACCATGCAAGGTTTCCCCAAAAGAAAATTCCTCAGGAGGAGAGGCAGAAGGTATGGAATCCTCTGCATCAGAGTCCTCATATGGAGAGTAAGGGCCCTCTGGAGGATTTGTGTTTTCTGAATCATCAGAGGAATAATCTGAAGAAACTGGCTCAGGGGGCTTCTGCTCTAAGCCTCTTCTCTGGAGGTGGGTGAGAGGCCCTGTCAGGGTGAGACTGGGTTCCCCTGATCAAAGAAATGAGATCCTCTGCTAGACTAAGCATTTGAGTACTAGAGCTAGGCCTGTGAGGGGGGCTTTAGCAGGCACGGCCTTTGAAGATTTAGCTGCTTTAGCCCTGGCAAAAGCCTTAATTGACATGGATGCAGGGGGCCTAGCAGCTCCACGTGCAGGAGTAGATACATCTAAGGGGATAGTATCTGATAAATCCTGAGAAACTGTAAGAGCAGGTGGATTTTCAGTAGCAGATTCAGCCATGCTGGAAGCGGCCTCGGTAGAAGGAGGCATGCTTTCGGCCGAAGGAAGAACCGCGGACTCGGCTTCGGCCGAAACCGAGACACTCGCAGTTGGCTTAACCGCGGTTTCGGCCGAAACCGCGGACCGCGAGTATCGGTCCTTTTCCTTATGCTTTTTAGCTAAATGTGAAGTCGGAGTCTCCGACGGCATGATATAAGCAAAAGCGGAGCAGAAAAACTCCTCTGCAAACTCCGACTGACGTCTAAGTGTTCGTCGGTTGAAGGAAGCACAGGCTAGACAAGCTGCTACGGCGTGGTCTGGGCCTAAACAAGGTAGGCAGTAAGAGTGGAAATCTTTATGAGGTATTTGTTTCTCACAAGTTAAACAGTTATTCACTTTTTCTGACATCGGCTGAGGCAAGAAAGAGTCCCCAACGGGGTACTTAGCTTTTTAGAAGTCTTACGGTAGTAGAAATCTCTGGTTCTGACCGACCGGCACTTGCGAACAGCTTCTGCTTCGGGCGCCACGCGGCAAGAAAGACTGAGGAAAATGGCGTAGTCTGATGCCTTTATACCCGCTGAACTGCAGCTATGACGTCGGGTGAAGTGCGACATCAGCCGAGGCCAGACCCAGACTTTGGAATCCGGCCGACCGAAGGGCTGCCTGAGGCCAGGACAACCCATTTGTTAGGACTGCAGATGCATCCTTGAAGGACATCAGGGAGGTTAATGGATTGATTAATATTTGCTTCAGAAGCTACCTTAGGAAGAAAGGATGGGTTGGTCCTGAGGTATACACGGTCCGGATGAAAGACCAAGTAAGGAGGCTTGACTGATAAGGCTTGAAGTTCTGAAACTCTCTTGGCCGAGGTAATGGCTACTAAAAAGGCCGTCTTGAAAGATAAAAATTTCAGATCTACCGTCGCCGCAGGTTCGAAGGGGGGAGCGGTCAAGGCCTGAAGGACCAATGAAAGGTCCCAAGGAGGAACCACTTGCTTTACAGGGGGTCTGAGAAGAAAAGTACCTTTTAGGAAAATCTTACACAATTTAGCAGACATCAGTGGACTGGAGTCTTGACCAATATGATAATGAGAAATTGCCGCAAGTTGCACTTTGACCGTGGAACTGCTGGCACCATCATTAAAAAGAGTGGTTAAGAAGTCAAGCACCAGAGGAAGGGGAACTGTGAAGGGGTCTAGACCTTGCCGCTCTGCCCAAATGGAGAACCGTTTCCACTTGCTGCGGTAAACTTTCCTGGTAGATGGTTTATGAGCCGCTACCAGGACAGCCTTAACTGGAGACGAAATACCAGGAGTCCTGATCGGGAGTGGAACTGGAGCAGCCAAGCAGTCAGCTTCAGGTTGTCCAGATTCGGGGTTGATAGATGGGATGGGTGAGATATCAGATTCGGAATGGGATCTAGAATCCAAGGAGGATTCACCGAGTGAGACCTTAGGAAGGGGAACCAAATCTGTCGAGGCCAGAATGGGGCAATGGGAATCATTCTGCACCCCAACCGAGAGGCTTTCTGAAGAACTTGGAGCATCAGAGGCAAAGGGGGGTAAGCATAAAGAAGACCGGGGGGCCAAGCATGCACCAGAGCGTCTCTTGGGGTATCTCCGGGAGGAGGGATTAGAGCGAAAAAACTGTCGCACTTGGTGTTTGAGGGAGGCAAAAGATCGCAACAAGGAGTTCCCCACCGTGCGAAGATGCGTTTCGCTACCTGAGCATTGAGAGACCACTCGTAAGGGGAGAGAAGGGTGCGACTGAGTTTGTCCGCAAGGATGTTGGACCAACCCGGAATATGCGTTGCAATGAGAAAGCGGTTGGTGGAGATTGCCCATTCCCACACTCTCATGGCTTCTCGACAAAGAGGGTAAGACCTGGTTCCCCCCTGTTTGTTGATATACCAGATGACAGACATGTTGTCCGACTGAATTGCAATAGTTCCCAAGGGAAGAAAGGCCTGTAGTGCTTGCAACGCTAAGAGCACTGCTCTCATCTCTAGAACATTGATATGCAGTAAGGTCTCGGAATCGTTCCACGTGCCTTGGACCGTCCGGCCTGCAAAATGCCCCCCCCCACCCGAGGCGGGAGGCGTCCGTGGTCACTGTGGCAAGAGGGGGAGAAGCACAAAAGGGGCAGCCTCCGTGGAGATCTGGTGAATGGAGCCACCACAGGAGGGACCGCTTGCAAGCCTTGCTGATCGCAATGGGATGATGCATAGGAAGAGCAAGATAAGACCACTGAACTAGGAGTGTCCATTGAAGGACCCACATATTGAACCTGGCGAGAGGAAGAAGAGCTATCGCTGCTGCCATGGACCCTAGAGCCCTCAGGACCAACTCCGCCGGAACTGAGCTGGAGTGGAGAATGGCCCGCACCTGGAGCTGCAGATTCTGAATTCTGTCTGCAGTGAGGAAGGCTCTTAACCGTCTCGTGTCTAACCTGGCACCTATAAAATCTATGAACTGCGTAGGGGCTAGGTTGGACTTTTCTGTATTTATTGTGATGCCCAGACGGGGAGCTAGATGGAGAAAGGAATCTCGTGCCAATAACAGTAGATGCCTTGTTGGAGCGGTGAGAAGCCAGTCGTCCAGGTAAGGGAAGACCTGCACCCCCTGAAGCCTCAGGTGGGCCGCTACCACTGCTAATACCTTGGTGAACACCCTGGGGGCTGTGGTGAGACCAAAGGGAAGGACCCGGAATTGGTAGTGACTGGCTCCCAGCCGGAAGCGGAGAAACCTCCTGGAGCGTCTCTCCATTAGGATATGGTAGTACGCATCCTTGAGGTCTATAGAGCACATCCAGTGATTTTCTCCCAGAAGGGGGAGAATAGACTGTAAGGTAACCATTCGGAACTTCTCCTTGGAAACTGCCAGGTTCAAGAGTGAAAGGTCTAATATTGGTCTTAGATCCCCCGTCTTTTTTGGCACTAAAAGAACCTGGAGTAGAACCCTGATCCGATCTGGTCTGGGGGGACGGGCTGGATGGCTCTTTTCTTTAGCAGATGGCCAATTTCTGCCAAAGCGGCCTCCCACTGACCGGGTGGAACGTCGGGGAGGGACTTCAAATTTGGAATGTGATGAAATGGGATGCGGTAACCTCTGGATATGATGCGGAGGACCCAGCGGTCTGATGTTATGGACTCCCATGCCGCTAGGTGCTCCGAAAAACATCCCCCAACTGCCTCCAGAGTGGAGCAGCCGGGCAACCCTTCAGGGCTGCTGCGCGGGCCGTTCAGAGAAGGGTTCTCTGGACCCGAAGTTCCTGGGAGCCCCTCTGCCCCTGGGGCGGCGTCCTCCCTGTCCTCCTCTGCCACGGAAGGACTGGTTGTCTGGAGCGGGTTGGGACTGCTGTGACTTCCGGAACCACATCTTCTTCTGGCCCTTTTGGTTCCTAGAATAGGGCCTCTGGGGCACAGAGAAGCAGATTCCGACGGCAGACAGCGTCTTCCCGTCCTTTTCGCTCTGGGTCAAAGTATCGCGAACAGTTTTGCCAAAGAGGGCAGAACCATCGAAGGGAGCGTTCGCAAATGACGCCTTGAAGGGCTCCGTGAAATCGCAATGACAGAGCCAGGCCTGACGTCTAGTAACTAGGCCTGTCCCTGCAGCTCTAGCGGCTCCCTCCGTAGCATGGGACAGTAACCGCATAGAGGTGTTAGTCACGGACCTGAGAGTGGCCATACGGGTGGAGTGCAACAATTTGTCCTCCTCCGACATGGACTCTGGGGGGGATGCAGCGTATTCCTTGATAAGATCGCGCTGCATCCTAATCACGTGCCAGGTAGTTCAGCGCCCTCACTGAAAAGGTCGCTGAACTAAACATCCGCTTCCCCAAGCGGTCCATCATCCGAGACTCCTTGGTCGGGGGATGGACTGAGGGGCTCTCCTGAGCAATTTCCCTCTTGGTGGCTGCCGCCGTCAACATGGCATCTACCGGAGGCCCCTTACTCCAGTGGGCACGGTCAGCCGGGGGACTAAGTATACGGTCTGGCCTTTTTGGGATTGGCTCCACGGTGTCCGGATCCTTCCACGCCCTGGTGGTAATCAGGTCCACCAGGGGGTCGGCAGGAGGGGACACCCAAGAGGTAGACGGGCCCGCTTCAAATGCCTCCAAGAACACGGACTCGTCCGAGGAAGAGTTGGGGGCAGACCACCCTCCCCTTATGCAAAGCATTTCCATGATGTCTCCAAAAGAGACATCCTCGGGGGGTGATCTTGGGGAGACTTCCCTTCCTCCAAATCCGTGTCTTCTGTGAGAGACTCGGGGAGTCTATGTGCCTCCTTTGCGTATGCTTGCGAGGGGCATCCTCCGGGGGGCTGTCAGAAGACCCCTCGCAAGCGGTGTCATGTTACAAAGGAACAACTTGGGGCAAAGGAGCGGGCTGTCCCAGTGGCCGGATGGTGGAAGCCTGGCCCAGTACAGATGGAGCGCGGGATGGAGCCGAAGCAAGTGCCGGGGGTCCGGAAACCCTCAACAGGGCCCTCTCCACTACATCAAAAGCCGAGGGGGAGCCGACCTCGACCAAAGGATCCGATAATCGGCTCCCCCTAGGATCCGAAGAGTGGATCGGAGCAGGCACCGAAGCACTCGGATCTGAGGGGACAGTGCGCTCCGACACGGACGGCACCGAAGGAGCACTGATCCCCCCGGATCCGAAGCTCGGATCCAGGCTCCGAGAGGTCGGATCCGAAGCACTCGAGGGCAGGGTCGGATCCGAAGTACCCAGTACTATCGGCGCCGACCCACCCCGCTCGGCTGCTCGGCTCCAACTGCTCGAACCCGGTATCGGGTCGGAGAAGGAGCAATAGGTTTAAAGAAAGGTTGAGCTCCCCAGAGGGGGGGGAGGCAAGAGCACTCCCATCTGCATCTGGGCCTGGATGAACCTTCTCATCATCCGGTCCAGATCAGCATCAGATAAACTATACGTGGATCTCGACGAGGCTACCGAGGTAGGCCTTGAGTGCCTCCTCGATAGCCTCGACGGAGATCGGGTCTCCTCCTCCTCAGGTCCTGGTGAGAAGCACACAGGAGACCGGAGCTGAGGAGGGGGAGAACCAGCAGACAAGGAAGCCGGAGGAGAAGCCCGCTTGGCAGGCGGGGCCGAAACAGAGGTCTCGGCCCGCCGCTTATGGTGCTTTTCCCTCCGGTCCTTCTTTCTAGCTTCCCTCTCCTCCAAACCACTAGAGGGAGGTTGAGCCCCAGGTGGAGGAGGGGGAGAGGAGGGAACCGTAGACACGGTACCCCCAGAAGGAGCGGTAGCCGGAGCCGAGTCTGGGGGCAAAAGTCCCGCCAGGACCAGCTTCGACCTCCGCTCCTTCAATGCCCTGGGGTTGAACCCTGCACAAATGGAACATCCAGAAGTGAGGTGTTCAACCCCAAGGCATCGAGCACGAGTGTGGCGATCAGCAGGGGAAAGCTTATGCCCACACTCGTAGCACTTCGAAAAAAAAGCCTTAGGGGGTTCAGACATCCTAAGGACACTACTTTTTACTTTAATTAGTCTAAAAATTAAAGAAAGTAAAGGCTAACTAGCCAAACAAACACAGGCCCAAACACACACTACGCACCAGCGAGGGGAGGGAAACTAAAAGTTATAAAAGTTATTAAAACTAAACAACTTTAAGCTATAAAGAAGGGAAACCTATAACTTTCACACAAAACTAACTGAAAAATCTTAAATTTAACACTGTAAATTGCAATAATAAACACTTAGCTGTAGAGCTCTTGGAATCCAATCTAGTCACCAGCGCAGCAAACTAGATCTGAGGTCATGTAGGGAGAGCAGGGCATTATGGGTGAGGGGAGGAGCTGAGAGCTCGGATCCATAGCTGGAAAACCATGCCGGTTCGGATCCGATATCGGATCCATAACCCACAGGTTGCAGACAAATGAATCCCCTACTTCAGATCTGTTGTTCTACATATAAAGAAAAAGGTTCAGTGCACCACCCCCTCCCCGACACTATAGGTCTCATAGGGGCATTTGCACCATCCTTGTGGATTTTGGGAAGGCCCTGTATGACCGGAATCATGGGGTAATCTACTTTCAGGAACCTACCCAATTCGCTAGTGATGGTAAAACTTTTAACCAGATCATCCACCATTCACAGGATCCTACATTTAATGGCATCAACATTCTCTTTACTAATCACTGTGTAATATTTAAAGTCACTCAACATAATAATCATGGCCTTCTGATATGCCTCTCTATCCATGATTACAACAGGCCCGCCTTTATCTGCGGGTCTGATGATGATGGTGTGATAATTTTGCAACCTCAACAAGGCATTCCTTTCCTTAAACTCAAATTATAACCATTGTTCCTACATTTACGATCCAGTCTACTATCATTATACATCTTATGTATGTCATCTTCAATTAATTTGTAAAACGCTTCAACCAACGGAAGATTATTCGGGGTGTATACACTAAGTTTTTTAAACACATGCCCATGTGAGTAACACTGTTACCAAACTCATAATTCAACATGACATTTCTAGTAAAGATTTTCATATCAGTCAGAACATCAGTCAAACTATTACGTTTCATGGGGATGAAATTCAAGCCCCTATTCAAGACACTGAACTCATCCACATCTAGGCTTCTCCATGAAATGTTCCAAACTAAACAGTTCCCAACTGGTTCCACATTTTTTTGAGAGACTGGTTCGACTGTCTCTCTACTGAGAGTTTCCGTTTCTGTCTCCCTCGGCTGACAGAATGATCCCTCCTCACCCCCTTCTCCATGCATATGGGAAGGGGGAACTGGTGAAAACCCACACCCTTGAGTTGTCCGCCTTCAATGTTCGCTGTTGTCGATGGACGCAACTTTGACTGTACAACAGGCTGGTTAGCATCAGCATTAACCTTATTACTGTTCAATGAATCACAAAACAAACCAGTCTGTAAAGATATATACATGTGTGTGTGTGTGTGTGTATATATATATATATATATATATATATATATATATATATATATATATATATATATATAGATACAGATATACAGACATATATATGTGTGTGTGTGTGTGTGTGTGTGTGAGGAGAACAAGAAATCCCCAAGGAACAAATGGTGCTTAACAGCAAAAGTAAAACACAAAGCAAAAGTAAAGAGCACCAAAACACGGCAACGTACATAAAAGAAATAAATTTAATGTAACTGGTAAACGCTTTCACACAATACACTGTGCTTCATCAAACCATATACAACAAAATGAACCATCAATTAAAATAGTATTGCAAATCCAATTGACAACTAAAAGTCAATGAAAGCACATCATTAATAATTGTATTTATTTTACATTTGTTAACCAGGCTAGTCTAACTGGATACATGTCCATTTTCAGTAGAGGCCCGAGGAGTTAAGCTCCAAGTTAGGACAATAAAATTAATACAATAAAGTATAAGGATACATGAGCAAATATGAAGTATTAACAGTATGCGTAAACAGGTTATCACAGTAAAATGTACAGTGCATGATACAAGAATAAATAAAGGGATGTAAATACAATCAGAGTAGTCAAGAGAAATATGCATCATAGTTAAAAAAGGAAAATAGAGTTGCTTGATGAGTAGATGGGTTAGACAGAGTAGAGTGTATAGAGACACTTTGACTAGTCAGGTTTAGTGCATTGACATAAACAGTGTGTTTTCAGGAACACTTTCAATTTGTTTTTGACTAGTCAGGTTTAGTGCATTGACATAACCAGTGTGTTTTCAGGAACACTTTCAATTTGTTTTTGACATAACCAGTGTGTTTTCAGGAACACTTTCAATTTGTTTTTGACTAGTCAGGTTTAGAGCGTTGACATAACCAGTGTGTTTTCAGGAATACTTTCAATTTGTTTTTGACTAGTCAGGTTTAGAGCGTTGACATAACCAGTGAAAGAAGGTAATGAGGAAAGTGTAGAGAGTTCGTTTGGAAGGAAGTTGCAGGCTTTCCCAACTATATTAGAGAAAAGGGAGTCGCCAGCTTTGTTGTATGTTTTAGTGGTATGTACTAAAAGTTTCTGAGAAGACCTTAAGGATTCTAGGTTTTTATAGGGGGTGATTAGTGTCGAGAGAATAGGTGTTTTTGAAGGTTTGTAAAGAGTGTTATGGACTATAGTTAGCTGATGGAATGTAATTAGATTTTGAAGTTCAAGCCAACCTAGCTGTTTTAAATTAAGGCAGTGATGGGTTCTAAAAGGATTACCAGTTGCAAATCTAGCTATATTATTGTAGGACATTTCCAATTTGTTGAGATTATTTTTTGAAAGGTTAGTAAAAATGGGTGACACACAGAGTAGAGAAGAGATTAAATGAGTGTGTGCTATTGTGGTTCGAGCTGAAGGTAGGAGAAAGGATTTTATCCTATAGAGAGAGCCTAGCTTTTTATTGACTGTTTTTATAGTATTGTTAATATGGATGTCAAAGTTCAGATTGTTGTCAATGGTGACTCCTAATAGTTTTGTGGATGGGTCTGGAGATATAATGGTATTATTGATAGAGTTTATTGAGAAATCCAGTGGAGGGGATTTCTTGGTAGGAGAGAAGAGGAGGAGCTTAGTCTTTTGGGGGTTTAGGAGAAGGCATATATGTGTGAACCATTGCTCAACTGTATTGAATACTTGTTGGGTCAGATAGAGTAGTTCAGAAGAGGAGGGGGCTGAGCAAATCAGTGTAGAGTCATCTGCATATTGTATGCATGTAGCTTGGGGGATGGCAAGGTGAAGATCATTGATGAATATGGAAAAAAGTAGAGGTCCAAGGATGGAACCCTGGGGGACTCCGAGGTTGACAGGGAGATGAGTAGATAGAGACTTGTGCCATAGTACGACCTGTTGTCTTTTATCCAGGTAGGACTGGAACCACTCAATAGAGGATGTATCTAGTGACAGGGATTTTAGTATTGTGATGAGAATTGGG